>NC_088409.1:102433204-102530704 GCF_034236695.1 Oncorhynchus nerka | reverse complement strand
CCATGTGGTGATCTGTCATCCATTCTACCTAACCATGTGGTGATCTGTAATCCATTCTACCTAACCATGTGGTGATCTGTCATCCATTATGATAAACCATGTGGTGATCTGTCATCCATTCTACCTAACCATGTGGTGATCTGTAATCCATTCTACCTAACCATGTGGTGATCTGTCATCCATTATGATAAACCATGTGGTGATCTGTAATCCATTATGATAAACCATGTGGTGATCTGTAATCCATTATGATAAACCACGTGGTGATCTGTAATCCATTCTACCTAACCATGTGGTGATCTGTCATCCATTCTACCTAACCATGTGGTGATCTGTCATCCATTATGATAAACCATGTGGTGATCTGTCATCCATTATGATAAACCATGTGGTGATCTGTCATCCATTATGATAAACCATGTGGTGATCTGTCATCCATTCTACCTAACCATGTGGTGATCTGTCATCCATTCTACCTAACCATGTGGTGATCTGTCATCCATTCTACCTAACCACGTGGTGATCTGTAATCCATTCTACCTAACCATGTGGTGATCTGTCATCCATTCTACCTAACCATGTGGTGATCTGTAATCCATTATGATAAACCATGTGGTGATCTGTCATCCATTCTACCTAACCATGTGGTGATCTGTAATCCATTCTACCTAACCATGCGGTGATCTGTCATCCATTCTACCTAACCATGTGGTGATCTGTAATCCATTATGGTAAACCATGTGGTGATCTGTAATCCATTATGATAAACCATGTGGTGATCTGTCATCCATTCTACCTAACCATGTGGTGATCTGTCATCCATTCTACCTTACCATGTGGTGATCTGTCATCCATTATGATAAACCATGTGGTGATCTGTAATCCATTCTACCTAACCATGTGGTGATCTGTCATCCATTCTACCTAACCATGTGGTGATCTGTAATCCATTCTACCTAACCATGTGGTGATCTGTAATCCATTATGATAAACCATGTGGTGATCTGTAATCCATTATGATAAACCATGTGGTGATCTGTCATCCATTCTACCTAACCATGTGGTGATCTGTCATCCATTATGATAAACCATGTGGTGATCTGTAATCCATTCTACCTAACCATGTGGTGATCTGTAATCCATTCTACCTAACCACGTGGTGATCTGTAATCCATTCTACCTAACCATGTGGTGATCTGTCATCCATTCTACCTAACCATGTGGTGATCTGTCATCCATTATGATAAACCATGTGGTGATCTGTAATCCATTCTACCTAACCATGTGGTGATCTGTCATCCATTCTACCTAACCATGTGGTGATCTGTAATCCATTCTACCTAACCATGTGGTGATCTGTAATCCATTATGATAAACCATGTGGTGATCTGTAATCCATTCTACCTAACCATGTGGTGATCTGTCATCCATTATGATAAACCATGTGGTGATCTGTCATCCATTCTACCTAACCATGTGGTGATCTGTAATCCATTCTACCTAACCATGTGGTGATCTGTAATCCATTATGATAAACCATGTGGTGATCTGTAATCCATTATGATAAACCATGTGGTGATCTGTCATCCATTCTACCTAACCATGTGGTGATCTGTAATCCATTCTACCTAACCATGTGGTGATCTGTCATCCATTATGATAAACCATGTGGTGTGATCTGTATCTGTCATCATGTGGTGATCTGTAATCCATTCTACCTAACCATGTGGTGATCTGTCATCCATTATGATAAACCATGTGGTGATCTGTCATCCATTCTACCTAACCACGTGGTGATCTGTAATCCATTCTACCTAACCATGTGGTGATCTGTCATCCATTCTACCTAACCATGTGGTGATCTGTAATCCATTATGATAAACCATGTGGTGATCTGTAATCCATTATGATAAACCATGTGGTGATCTGTAATCCATTATGATAAACCATGTGGTGATCTGTAATCCATTCTACCTAACCATGTGGTGATCTGTCATCCATTATGATAAACCATGTGGTGATCTGTAATCCATTCTACCTAACCACGTGGTGATCTGTCATCCATTATTATAAACCATGTGGTGATCTGTAATCCATTCTACCTAACCACGTGGTGATCTGTCATCCATTCTACCTAACCATGTGGTGATCTGTAATCCATTCTACCTAACCATGTGGTGATCTGTAATCCATTATGATAAACCATGTGGTGATCTGTAATCCATTCTACCTAACCATGTGGTGATCTGTAATCCATTCTACCTAACCATGTGGTGATCTGTAATCCATTATGATAAACCATGTGGTGATCTGTCATCCATTCTACCTAACCATGTGGTGATCTGTCATCCATTCTACCTAACCATGTGGTGATCTGTAATCCATTCTACCTAACCATGTGGTGATCTGTAATCCATTCTACCTAACCATGTGGTGATCTGTCATCCATTCTACCTAACCATGTGGTGATCTGTAATCCATTATGATAAACCATGTGGTGATCTGTAATCCATTCTACCTAACCATGTGGCGATCTGTAATCCATTATGATAAACCATGTGGTGATCTGTAATCCATTCTACCTAACCACGTGGTGATCTGTCATCCATTATTATAAACCATGTGGTGATCTGTAATCCATTCTACCTAACCACGTGGTGATCTGTCATCCATTCTACCTAACCATGTGGTGATCTGTAATCCATTCTACCTAACCATGTGGTGATCTGTAATCCATTCTACCTAACCATGTGGTGATCTGTCATCCATTCTACCTAACCATGTGGTGATCTGTCATCCATTCTACCTAACCATGTGGTGATCTGTAATCCATTCTACCTAACCATGTGGTGATCTGTAATCCATTCTACCTAACCATGTGGTGATCTGTCATCCATTCTACCTAACCACGTGGTGATCTGTAATCCATTATGATAAACCATGTGGTGATCTGTCATCCATTCTACCCAACCATGTGGTGATCTGTAATCCATTCTACCTAACCACGTGGTGATCTGTAATCCATTCTACCTAACCATGTGGTGATCTGTCATCCATTCTACCTAACCACGTGGTGATCTGTAATCCATTATGATAAACCATGTGGTGATCTGTCATCCATTCTACCCAACCATGTGGTGATCTGTAATCCATTCTACCTAACCATGTGGTGATCTGTCATCCATTCTACCTAACCATGTGGTGATCTGTCATCCATTATGATAAACCATGTGGTGATCTGTAATCCATTCTACCTAACCATGTGGTGATCTGTCATCCATTCTACCTAACCATGTGGTGATCTGTAATCCATTCTACCTAACCATGTGGCGATCTGTCATCCATTCTACCTAACCATGTGGTGATCTGTAATCCATTCTACCTAACCATGTGGTGATCTGTCATCCATTCTACCTAACCATGTGGTGATCTGTCATCCATTCTACCTAACCATGTGGTGATCTGTCATCCATTATACCTAACCATGTGGTGATCTGTCATCCATTCTACCTAACCATGTGGTGATCTGTAATCCATTCTACCTAACCACGTGGTGATCTGTAATCCATTCTACCTAACCACGTGGTGATCTGTAATCCATTCTACCTAACCATGTGGTGATCTGTAATCCATTATGATAAACCATGTGGTGATCTGTAATCCATTATGATAAACCATGTGGTGATCTGTAATCCATTCTACCTAACCATGTGGTGATCTGTAATCCATTATGATAAACCATGTGGTGATCTGTAATCCATTCTACCTAACCATGTGGTGATCTGTCATCCATTCTACCTAACCACGTGGTGATCTGTAATCCATTCTACCTAACCATGTGGCGATCTGTAATCCATTGATCTGTTGTTTTCTGTTCAGCCTTAACAGCTTCCCATCTGTGTTCATAACACATAAATGATACATGACTTGTCAGTATTAACTTGAAGAGAGAATTATATTTATTAATTTCCATGAGTGACAGCGGGTGATGTTTAATATCTGCAAATGCGTCCTTCGTTCAATCATGTGCAGCACGAACCGAAACCGACTTGAATTGAAAACTGAATTGAGCCATAACTTACAACAAATAGTCATAATTTCAACCTTCAGGCCTGCTTCCACATCCTCCAAGACAGGTGAAATAGTAAGAGATAAACAAGCCATAATAAACAGAGATAGAGAGACAGAGGACTGAGACAGAAACAGAGTGTCCTCTGCCTGCAGGTCATCAATAACCCCGGGGAGAGAGTGACCACAACCGAGCAGTCTGCGATCTGCCTCGACCAAACTGAAATATTATCTCCAACCCCGGCTGCAACATCCGCTTTGGAAGCCCCCCCTGCCGAGTCGATTAATATTGATTGTGCGTTTGCACAGGCATGTGCGTCTCCTCAGGTGGAACCAAACTACTCTAGGTCTGACTGCGAGGGTTATGCCCCTGAGGGATTTAGCAGCACAGGGGGAACAGTTAGCTGCTCTGGGGAGGGGGCAGAATTAAGGAAAATAAACAGGGAAAAGGTAGAGACTGTGGCCACTCTCTACTCAGGCCTGAGGGAAGAGGAGCTGCAGAGAGACTCAGTTCTACCCACACATTTTCTATAAGATTGAGGTCAGGGCTTTGTGATGGCCACTCCAATACCTTGACTTTGTTGTACTTAAGCCCTTTTGCCAGAACTTTGGAAGTATGCTTGGGGTCATTGTCCATTTGGAAGACCCATTTGCGACTAAGCTTTAACTTCCTGACTGATGTCTTGAGATGTTGCTTCAATATATCCACATAATTGCCCTTCTTCATGATGCCGTCTATTTTGCGAAGAGCACCAGTCCCTCCTGCAGCAAAGCACCCCCACAACATGATGCTGCCACCCTCGTGCTTCATGCTTGGAATGGTGTTCTTCGGCTTGCAAGCCTCCCCCTTTTTCATCCAAACATAACGATGGTCGTTATGGCCAAACAATTCTATTTTTGTTTCATCAGACCAGAGGACATTTCTCCAAAAAGTACGATCTTTGTCCCCATGTGCAGTTGCAAACCATAGTCTGGCTTTTTTATGGAGGTTTTGGAGAAGTGGCTTCTTCCCTGCTGAGCGGCCTTTCAGTTTATGTTGATATAGGACTTGTTTTACTGTGGATATACTTTTGTACCTGTTTCCTCCAGCATCTTCACAATGTAATTTGCTGTTGTTTGGGATTGATTTTCCCTTTTCACACCAAAGTACTTTCATCTCTAGGAGAGGTATGACGGCTGCGTGGTCCTATGGAGTTTATACTTGCGTACTATTGTTTGTACAGATGAACGTGGTACCTTCAGGCATTTGGAAATTGCTCCCAAGGATGAACCAGACTTGTGGAGATTTACAATTTTTTTTCTGAGGTCTTGGCTGATTTCTTTATATTTTCCCATGATGTCAAGCAAAGAGGCACTGAGTTTGAAGGTAGGCCTTGAAATACATTCACAGGTACACCTCCAATCGACTCAAATTATGTCAATTAGCCTATCAGAAGCTTCTAAAACCATGACATCATTATCTGGAATTGTCCAAGCTGTTTAAAGGCAGTCAACTTAGTGTATGTAAACTTCTGACCCCCTGGACTTGTGATGCAGTGAATTATAAGTGAAATAATCTGTCTGTAAACAATTGTTGGGAAAATGACTTCAAATCAAATCAAATCAAATCAAATCAAACGCATTTGTCACATACACATGGTTAGCAGATGTTAATGCGAGTGTTGCGAAATGCTTGTGCTTCTAGTTCCGACAATGCAGTGATAACCAACAAGTAATCTAACTAACAATTCCAAAACTACTGTCTTATACACAGTGTAAGGGGATAAGGAATATGTACATAAGGATATATGAATGAGTGATGGTACAGAGCAGCATACAGTAGATGGTATCGAGTACAGTATATACATATGAGATGAGTATGTAGACAAAGTAAACAAAGTGGCATAGTTAAAGTGGCTAGTGACATAAGAATGCAGTCGATGATCTAGAGTACAGTATATACATATGCATATGAGATGAATAATGTAGGGTAAGTAACATTATATAAGGTAGCATTGTTTAAAGTGGCTAGTGATATATTTACATCATTTCCCATCAATTCCCATTATTAAAGTGGCTGGAGTTGGGTCAGTGTCAATGACAGTGTGTTGGCAGCAGTGTCATACACAAAGTAGATGTCCTAACCGACTTGTGTCATGAACAAAGTAGATGTCCTAACCTTCTTGTGTCATGCACAAAGTAGATGTCCTAACCGACTTGTGTCATGCACAAAGTAGATGTCCTAACCGACTTGTGTCATGCACAAAGTAGATGTCCTAACCGACTTGTGTCATGAACAAAGTAGATGTCCTAACCTTCTTGTGTCTTGCACAAAGTAGATGTCCTAACCGACTTGTGTCATGCACAAAGTAGATGTCCTAACCGACTTGTGTCATGCACAAAGTAGATGTCCTAACCGACTTGTGTCATGCACAAAGTAGATGTCCTAACCGACTTGTGTCATGCACAACGTAGATGTCCTAACCGACTTGTGTCATGCACAAAGTAGATGTCCTAACCGACTTGTGTCATGCACAAAGTAGATGTCCTAACCGGCTTGTGTCATGCACAAAGTAGATGTCCTAACCGACTTGTGTCATGCACAAAGTAGATGTCCTAACCGACTTGTGTCATGCACAAAGTAGATGTCCTTTACCGACTTGTGTCATGCACAAAGTAGATGTCCTAACCGACTTGTGTCATGCACAAAGTAGATGTCCTAACCTTCTTGTGTCTTGCACAAAGTAGATGTCCTAACCGACTTGTGTCATGCACAAAGTAGATGTCCTAACCGACTTGTGTCATGCACAAAGTAGATGTCCTAACCGACTTGTGTCATGCACAAAGTAGATGTCCTAACCGACTTGTGTCATGCACAAAGTAGATGTCCTAACCGACTTGTGTCATGCACAAAGTAGATGTCCTAACCGACTTGTGTCATGCACAAAGTAGATGTCCTAACCGACTTGTGTCATGCACAAAGTAGATGTCCTAACCGACTTGTGTCATGCACAAAGTAGATGTCCTAACTGACTTGTGTCATGCACAAAGTAGATGTCCTAACCGACTTGTGTCATGCACAAAGTAGATGTCCTAACCGACTTGTGTCATGCACAAAGTAGATGTCCTAACCAACTTGTGTCATGCGCAAAGTAGATGTCCTTTACCGACTTGCCAAAACTATAGTTTGTTTACAAGACATTTGTGGAGTGCTTGAAAAACTAGTTTTATTGACTCCAACCTCAGTGTATGTAAACTTCTGACTTCAACTGTGTGTAACTATTTCTTTATAGAGGTATATACATATCACTTTATAGAGGTATATAAATATCACTTTATAGAGGTATATAAATATCACTTTATAGAGGTATATACATATCACTTTATAGAGGTATATAACTATCACTGACATTCTGGATGTAGATATAAACCACAGGAAGCCATCCAATCCAAGGGCACTCAGTTCCACTTGTGTTTCAGGTCAATAAGCTGCACTGAAAACTAAATGTGTTGTTTTATCAGCAGAAAAATACTCTGAAATGTTTTACTGCAGCATACTGTACATTGTGGTACTTAGGCATATGTTTTGAGCTGTGAGTGGCAGGAAGACTTTACCCTTAAATGGTTGAGCATGTTGCCATGTTCTTTTGGTCTGTTTAACCATGGAGTCCCTGCCAGTCTGGAAGCCTTGGTTAATTAAGGCCTCTAGATGTGCAAGTGTCAACCTGATACACTATTATATTACTGTATTACTGTAGGTGTACTGTAATATAATACTGTATTTATATTACTGTAGGTGTACTGTAATATGATACACTATATTACTGTAGGTGTACTGTAATATACTGTATTTATATTACTGTAGGTGTACTGTAATATGATACACTATATTACTGTAGGTGTACTGTAATATACTGTATTTATATTACTGTAGGTGTACTGTAATATGATACTGTATTAATATTACTGTAGGTGTACTGTAATATACTGTATTTATATTACTGTAGGTGTACTGTAATATACTGTATTTATATTACTGTAGGTGTACTGTGATATAATACTGTATTTCTGTTACTGTAGGTGTACTGTAATATACTGTATTAATATTACTGTAGGTGTACTGTAATATACTATATTAATATTACTGTAGGTGTACTGTAATATACTGTATTTATATTACTGTAGGTGTACTGTAATATACTGTATTTATATTACTGTAGGTGTACTGTAATATACTGCATTTATATTACTGTAGGTGTACTGTGATATACTGTATTAATATTACTGTAGGTGCACTGTAATATACTGTATTAATATTACTGTAGGTGTACTGTAACATAATACTGTATTTCTGTTACTGTAGGTGTACAGTAATATAATACCGTATTTCTGTTAATGTAGGTGTACTGTAATATATTGTATTAATATTACTGTAGGTGTACTGAAATATACTGTATTAATATTACTGTAGGTGTACTGTAATATACTGTATTTATATTACTGTAGGTGTACTGTAATATACTGTATTAATATTACTGTAGGTGCACTGTAATATACTGTATTAATATTACTGTAGGTGTACTGTAACATAATACTGTATTTCTGTTACTGTAGGTGTACAGTAATATAATACCGTATTTCTGTTAATGTAGGTGTACTGTAATATACTGTATTAATATTACTGTAGGTGTACTGTAATATACTGTATTTATATTACTGTAGATGTACTGTAATATGATACTGTATTTATATTACTGTAGGTGTACTGTAATATGATACTGTATTAATGTAGGTGTACTGTAATATACTGTATTTATATTACTGTAGGTGTACTGTAATATGATACTGTATTTATATTACTGTAGGTGTACTGTAATATGATACTGTATTACTGTAGGTGTAATGTAATATGATACTGTATTTATATCACTGTAGGTGTATTGTAATATACTGTATTTATATTACTGTAGGTGTACTGTAAAATGATACTGTATTTTTATTACTGTAGGTGTACTGTAATATACTGTATTTATATTACTGTAGGTGTATTGTAATATACTGTATTTATATTACTTTAGGTGTACTGTAAAATGATACTGTATTTTTATTACTGTAGGTGTACTGTAATATACTGTATTTAAATTACTGTAGGTGTACTGTAATATGATACTGTGTTTATATTACTGTAGGTGTACTGTAATATGATACTGTATTTATATTACTGTAGGTGTACTGTAATATACTATGTTAATATTACTGTAGGTGTACTGTAATATAATCCTGTATTTCTGTTACTGTAGGTGTACTGTAATATACTGTATTAATATTACTGTAGGTGTACTGTAATATGATACACTATATTACTGTAGGTGTACTGTAATATACTGTATTAATATTACTGTAGGTGTACTGTAATATGATACATATTACTGTAGGTGTACTGTAATATACTGTATTAATATTACTGTAGGTGTACTGTAATATGATACACTATATTACTGTAGGGTGTACTGTAATATACTGTATTAATATTACTGTAGGTGTACTGTAATATGATACACTATATTACTGTAGGTGTACTGTAATATACTGTATTAATATTACTGTAGGTGTACTGTAATATGATACACTATATTACTGTAGGTGTACTGTAATATACTGTATTAATATTACTGTAGGTGTACTGTAATATGATACACTATATTACTGTAGGTGTACTGTAATATACTGTATTAATATTACTGTAGGTGTACTGTAATATGATACACTATATTACTGTAGGTGTACTGTAATATGATACACTATATTACTGTAGGTGTACTGTAATATGATACACTATATTACTGTAGGTGTACTGTAATATACTGTATTAATATTACTGTAGGTGTACTGTAATATACTGTATTAATATTACTGTAGGTGTACTGTAATATGATACACTATATTACTGTAGGTGTACTGTAATATAATCCTGTATTTCTGTTACTGTAGGTGTACTGTAATATACTGTATTAATATTACTGTAGGTGTACTGTAATATGATACACTATATTACTGTAGGTGTACTGTAATATGATACACTATATTACTGTAGGTGTACTGTAATATGATACACTATATTACTGTAGGTGTACTGTAATATACTGTATTAATATTACTGTAGGTGTACTGTAATATAATCCTGTATTTCTGTTACTGTAGGTGTACTGTAATATACTGTATTAATATTACTGTAGGTGTACTGTAATATGATACTGTATTAATATTACTGTAGGTGTACTGTAATATGATACTGTATTTATATTACTGTAGGTGTACTGTAATATGATACACTATTTTACTGTAGGTGTACTGTAATATACTGTATTTATATTACTGTAGGTGTACTGTAATATACTGTATTTATATTACTGTAGGTGTACTGTAATATACTGTATTTATATTACTGTAGGTGTACTGTAATATACTGTATTAATATTACTGTAGGTGTACTGTAATATACTGTATTAATATTACTGTAGGTGTACTGTAATATACTGTATTAATATTACTGTAGGTGTACTGTAATATACTGTATTTATATTACTGTAGGTGTACTGTAATATACTGTATTAATATTACTGTAGGTGTACTGTAATATACTGTATTTATATTACTGTAGGTGTACTGTAATATACTGTATTAATATTACTGTAGGTGTACTGTAATATACTACTGTATTTATATTACTGTAGGTGTACTGTAATATACTGTATTAATATTACTGTAGGTGTACTGTAATATACTACTGTATTTATATTACTGTAGGTGTACTGTAATATACTGTATTAATATTACTGTAGGTGTACTGTAATATACTACTGTATTTATATTACTGTAGGTGTACTGTAATATACTACTGTATTTATATTACTGTAGGTGTACTGTAATATGATACACATTTACATTTACATTTAAGTCATTTAGCAGACGCTCTTATCCAGAGCGACTTACAAATTGGTGCATTCACCTTATGACCTCCAGTGGAACAGTAGTGCATCTAGATCTTTTCAGGGGGAGGGGGGGTGAGAGGGATTACTTTATCCTATCCTAGGTATTCCTTAAAGGTGTACTGTAGGTGTACTGTAATATACTGTATTTATATTACTGTAGGTGTAGTGTAGTGTAATATACTGTATTTATATTACTGTAGATGTACTGTGATATACTGTATTTATATTACTGTAGGTGTACTGTAATATACTGTATTTATATTACTGTAATATACTGTATTTATATTACTGTAATATACTGTATTTATATTACTGTAGGTCTACTGTAATATACTACTGTATTTATATTACTGTAGGTGTACTGTAATATACTGTATTTATATTACTGTAGGTGTACTGTAATATACTATATTTATATTACTGTAGGTGTACTGTAATATACTGTATTTATATTACTGTAGGTGTACTGTAATATACTGTATTTATATTACTGTAATATACTACTGTATTTATATTACTGTAGGTGTACTGTAATATACTGTATTTATATTACTGTAGGTGTACTGTAATATGATACTGTATTTATATTACTGTAGATGTACTGTAATATACTGTATTTATATTACTGTAGGTGTACTGTAATATACTGTATTTATATTACTGTAGGTGTACTGTAATATACTGTATTTATATTACTGTAGGTGTACTGTAATATGATACACTATATTACTGTAGGTGTACTGTAATATACTGTATTAATATTACTGTAGGTGTACTGTAATATACTGTATTTATATTACTGTAGGTGTACTGTAATATGATACACTATATTACTGTAGGTGTACTGTAACATAAATACAGAATTTTACTTGCAACCGAGCATACTGTCAAAATCACGTAACCGTCCTGTGTAACGCGTACTACACTTATTGAATTGTATTTATCTTGTGTATATCCAGGGTGCGGATAGAATGTAGAAGCAAATGATACAATCAGAGTTGAAATGTGGTCATTGTGTCACTGAAGGAAGATGAAGAGGAGGAGGATGAGGATGAAGGAAGAGGAGGAGGAAGAGGATGAAGGAAGAGGATGAAGGAAGATGAAGAGGAGGAGGAGGATGAGGAATATGAAGAGGAGGAGGATGAGGATGAATGAAGAGGATGAAGGAAGATGAAGAGGAGGAGGATGAGGAGGATGAAGAGGAGGAGGATGAGGATGAAGGAAGAGGAGGAGGATGAGGATGAAGGAAGAGGATGAAGGAAGATGAAGAGGAGGAGGATGAGGATGAAGGAAGAGGAGGAGGAAGAGGATGAAGGAAGATGAAGAGGAGGAGGAGGATGAGGAATATGAAGAGGAGGAGGATGAGGATGAATGAAGAGGATGAAGGAAGATGAAGAGGAGGAGGATGAGGAGGATGAAGAGGAGGAGGATGAGGATGAAGGAAGAGGAGGAGGATGAGGATGAAGGAAGATGAAGAGGAGGATGAGGAGGATGAAGAGGACAAAGAGTAGTAATACGACAAAGGAAGAGTAGTTCAAACTGCCGCAGCCTTTACTAACTCTCCTTCCCTTAGTCCTGGGCTGGGATGCTGCCCCATCAACACTCTCTCTCTCTCTTGGTTGAAATACTATTTTAATTTAAATACTCTTAGCTGCACTTAATAATTGAGCCTGTCAGTTCCAATTAAATCAATAGAAATGTCCCAAAAGTGTAAATCATCCACATCTGGCTCTCCAGGTGGTCTGAAGCAAACACTCAAAGTTTTAGAAAGATTTGAAATAGTATTTGAACCCAGGCCTGTTCTCCGTTAACACCTCTCAGAGATACTATCTGAAACTAGGAAAGTTGTCTCAGAGGTAGTGTCTGAACCCAGGCCTGTTCTCTGAGGTAGTATCTGAACCCAGGCCTGTTCTCTGAGGTAGTATCTGAACCCAGGCCTGTTCTCTGAGGTAGTATCTGAACCCAGGCCTGTTCTCTGAGGTAGTATCTGAACCCAGGCCTGTTCTCTGAGGTAGTATCTGAACCCAGGCCTGTTCTCTGTTATGATCTGTGTCATTACACACACCTTGTCCCATTTCCCTGATTGTAATTGAATAAATGTGCCATTGGGTGGTTGATTATTGATTATTGTTCCAATGTCCGTTGGTTTTGTGAGTACCTGAGCCTTGTTGTTTTGGCTTTCGTGCCGCTTTTACATTTAACATTTAAGTCATTTAGCAGACGCTCTTATCCAGAGCGACTTACAAATTGGTGCATTCACCTTATGACCTCCAGTGGAACAGTAGTGCATCTAAATCTTTTCAGGGGGAGGGGGGGTGAGAGGGATTACTTTATCCTATCCTAGGTATTCCTTAAAGAGGTGGGGTTTCAGGTGTCTCCGGAAGGTGGTGATTGACTCCGCTGTCCTGGCGTCGTGAGGGAGTTTGTTCCACCATTGGGGGGCCAGAGCAGCGAACAGTTTTGACTGGGCTGAGCGGGAACTGTACTTCCTCAGTGGTAGGGAGGCGAGCAGGCCAGAGGTGGATGAACGCAGTGCCCTTGTTTGGGTGTAGGGCCTGATCAGAGCCTGGAGGTACTGAGGTGCCGTTCCCCTCACAGCTCCGTAGGCAAGCACCATGGTCTTGTAGCGGATGCGAGCTTCAACTGGAAGCCAGTGGAGGGAGCGGAGGAGCGGGGTGACGTGAGAGAACTTGGGAAGGTTGAACACCAGACGGGCTGCGGCGTTCTGGATGAGTTGTAGGGGTTTAATGGCACAGGCAGGGAGCCCAGCCAACAGCGAGTTGCAGTAATCCAGACGGGAGATGACAAGTGCCTGGATTAGGACCTGCGCCGCTTCCTGTGTGAGGCAGGGTCGTACTCTGCGGATGTTGTAGAGCATGAACCTACAGGAACGGGCCACCGCCTTGATGTTAGTTGAGAACGACAGGGTGTTGTCCAGGATCACGCCAAGGTTCTTAGCGCTCTGGGAGGAGGACACAATGGAGTTGTCAACCGTGATGGCGAGATCATGGAACGGGCAGTCCTTCCCCGGGAGGAAGAGCAGCTCCGTCTTGCCGAGGTTCAGCTTGAGGTGGTGATCCGTCATCCACACGGATATGTCTGCCAGACATGCAGAGATGCGATTCGCCACCTGGTCATCAGAAGGGGGAAAGGAGAAGATTAATTGTGTGTCGTCTGCATAGCAATGATAGGAGAGACCATGTGAGGTTATGACAGAGCCAAGTGACTTGGTGTATAGCGAGAATAGGAGAGGGCCTAGAACAGAGCCCTGGGGGACACCAGTGGTGAGAGCACGTGGTGTGGAGACGGATTCTCGCCACGCCACCTGGTAGGAGCGACCTGTCAGGTAGGACGCAACCAAGCGTGGGCCGCGCCGGAGATGCCCAACTCGGAGAGGGTGGAGAGGAGGATCTGATGGTTCACAGTATCGAAGGCAGCCGATAGGTCTAGAAGGATGAGAGCAGAGGAGAGAGAGCTAGCTTTAGCAGTGCGGAGCGCCTCCGTGATACAGAGAAGAGCAGTCTCAGTTGAATGACTAGTCTTGAAACCTGACTGATTTGGATCAAGAAGGTCATTCTGAGAGAGATAGCGGGAGAGCTGGCCAAGGACGGCACGTTCAAGAGTTTTGGAGAGAAAAGAAAGAAGGGATACTGGTCTGTAGTTGTTGACATCGGAGGGATCGAGTGTAGGTTTTTTCAGAAGGGGTGCAACTCTCGCTCTCTTGAAGACGGAAGGGACGTAGCCAGCGGTCAGGGATGAGTTGATGAGCGAGGTGAGGTAAGGGAGGAGGTCTCCGGAAATGGTCTGGAGAAGAGAGGAGGGGATAGGGTCAAGCGGGCAGGTTGTAGGGCGGCCGGCCGTCACAAGACGCGAGATTTCATCTGGAGAGAGAGGGGAGAAAGAGGTCAGAGCACAGGGTAGGGCAGTGTGAGCAGAACCAGCGGTGTCGTTTGACTTAGCAAACGAGGATCGGATGTCGTCGACCTTCTTTTCAAAATGGTTGACGAAGTCATCTGCAGAGAGGGAGGAGGGGGAGGGGGAGGAGGATTCAGGAGGGAGGAGAAGGTTGCAAAGAGCTTCCTAGGGTTAGAGGCAGATGCTTGGAATTTAGAGTGGTAGAAAGTGGCTTTAGCAGCAGAGAGAGAAGAGGAAAATGTAGAGAGGAGGGAGTGAAAGGATGTCAGGTCCGCAGGGAGGCGAGTTTTCCTCCATTTCCGCTCGGCTGCCCGGAGCCCTGTTCTGTGAGCTCGCAATGAGTCGTCGAGCCACGGAGCGGGAGGGGAGGACCGAGCCGGCCTGGAGGATAGGGGACATAGAGAGTCAAAGGATGCAGAAAGGGAGGAGAGGAGGGTTGAGGAGGCAGAATCAGGAGATAGGTTGGAGAAGGTTTGAGCAGAGGGAAGAGATGATAGGATGGAAGAGGAGAGAGTAGCGGGGGAGAGAGAGCGAAGGTTGGGACGGCGCGATACCATCCGAGTAGGGGCAGTGTGGGAAGTGTTGGATGAGAGCGAGAGGGAAAAGGATACAAGGTAGTGGTCGGAGACTTGGAGGGGAGTTGCAACGAGGTTAGTGGAAGAACAGCATCTAGTAAAGATGAGGTCGAGCGTATTTCCTGCCTTGTGAGTAGGGGGGAAGGTGAGAGGGTGAGGTCAAAAGAGGAGAGGAGTGGAAAGAAGGAGGCAGAGAGGAATGAGTCAAAGGTAGGCGTGGGGAGGTTAAAGTCGCCCAGAACTGTGAGAGGTGAGCCGTCCTCAGGAAAGGAGCTTATCAAGGCATCAAGCTCATTGATGAACTCTCCGAGGGAACCTGGAGGGCGATAAATGATAAGGATGTTAAGCTTGAAAGGGCTGGTAACTGTGACAGCATGGAATTCAAAGGAGGCGATAGACAGATGGGTAAGGGGAGAAAGAGAGAATGACCACTTGGGAGAGATGAGGATCCCGGTGCCACCACCCCGCTGACCAGAAGCTCTCGGGTGTGCGAGAACACGTGGGCAGACGAAGAGAGAGCAGTAGGAGTAGCAGTGTTGTCTGTGGTGATCCATGTTTCCGTCAGTGCCAAGAAGTCGAGGGACTGGAGGGAGACATAGGCGGAGATGAACTCTGCCTTGTTGGCCGCAGATCGGCAGTTCCAGAGGCTACCGGAGACCTGGAACTCCACGTGGGTCGTGCGCGCTGGGACCACCAGATTAGGGTGGCCGCGCCACGCGGTGTGGAGCGTTTGTATGGTCTGTGCAGAGAGGAGAGAACAGGGATAGACAGACACATAGTTGACAGGCTACACAAGAGGCTACGCTAATGCAAAGGAGATTGGAATGACAAGTGGACTACACGTCACGAGTGTTCAGAGAGTTAAGCTTACGTAGCAAGAATCTTATTGACTAAAATGATTAAAATGATACAGTACTGCTGAAGTAGGCTAGCTGGCAGAGGCTGCGTTGTTGACTAAGTAGGCTAGTTGGCATTGGCTGCGTTGTTGACACTACACTAATCAAGTCGTTCCGTTGAGTGTAATAGTTTCTACTGTGCTGCTATTCGGGGCTAGCTGGCTAGCTAGCAGTGTTGATTACGTTACGTTGCGTTAAAAGAACGACAATAGCTGGCTAACTAACCTAGGAAATCGCTCTAGACTACACAATTATCTTTGATACAAAGACGGCTGTGTAGCTAGCTATGTAGCTAGCTACGATCAAACAAATCAAGCCGTTGTACTGTAATGAAATGAAATGAAAAATGTGATACTACCTGTGGAGCGAAGCGAAATGCGACCGGATTGTTGAGTGCAGAAGTTCTGTTCGGTAGACGTTGGCTAGCTGTTGGCTAGCTAGCAGAGTCTCCTATGTTAAGGACGACATAAAACTACACGCTCTAAACTACACAATTATCTTGGGTACGAAGACAGCAAAGACAACTATGTAGCTAGCTAACACTACACTAATCAAGTCGTTCAGTTGAGTGTAATAGTTGTGCTGCTAATCGGTAGACGGTGGACTAGCTAACGGTGGACGTTAGCTAGCTGGCTAGCTGCAGGGCAGTGTAGACTGCGTTAGGACGACGAAATACGATAATTACGCAATTATCTATGATACAAAGACGGCTGTGTAGCTAGCTAAGAAGAAATTGATAAGATTAGACAAATCAAACCGTTGTACTATAATGAAATGTAATGAAATGTAATGAAATGTAATACTACCTGCGGACCGAGTGCAGATGCGACCGCTCGCTCCAACCCGGAAGTGGGTTGTGTTGTGCAGATGATTACAGTCTCGTCATGTGAGGTATGGTGTGTGTGTGTATCGGTGTGTGTGTGTGTGTGTATCGGTGTGTGTGTGTGTATCGGTGTGTGTGTGTGTGTGTATCGGTGTGTGTGTATCGGTGTGTGTGTGTGTATCTGTTACTTACCCTACATTATTCATCTCATATGCATACGTATATACTGTACTCTACATCATCGACTGCATCCTTATGTAATACATGTATCACTAGCCACTTTAACTATGCCACTTTGTTTACCTTGTCTACATACTCATCTCATATGTATATACTGTACTCGATACCATCTACTGTATGCTGCTCTGTACCATCACTCACTCATATATCCTTATGTACATATTCTTTATCCCCTTACACTGTGTATAAGACAGTAGTTTTAGAATTGTTAGTTATATTACTTGTTGGTTATCACTGCATTGTCGGAACTAGAAGCACAAGCATTTCGCTACACTCGCATTAACATCTGCTAACCATGTGTATGTGACAAATAAAATTTGATTTGATTTGATTTGATTTGATATCGGTGTGTGTGTGTGTGTATCGGTGTGTGTGTGTGTATCGGTGTGTGTGTGTGTATCGGTGTGTGTGTGTATCGGTGTGTGTGTGTGTGTGTTATGGGTCTCGTCCTGTGAGGTATCGGTGTGTGTGTGTGTGTGTTACGGGTCTCGTCCTGTGAGGTATCGGTGTGTGTGTGTGTGTGTGTGTGTGTGTGTGTGTGTGTGTGTTACGGGTCTCGTCCTGTGAGGTATCGGTGTGTGTGTGTGTGTTATGGGTCTCGTCCTGTGAGGTATCGGTGTGTGTGTGTGTGTGTGTGTGTTACGGGTCTCGTCCTGTGAGGTATCGGTGTGTGTGTGTGTGTGTGTGTGTGTGTGTTACGGGTCTCGTCCTGTGAGGTATCGGTGTGTGTGTGTGTGTTATGGGTCTCGTCCTGTGAGGTATCGGTGTGTGTGTGTGTGTGTGTTACGGGTCTCGTCCTGTGAGGTATCGGTGTGTGTGTGTGTGTGTGTGTGTGTGTTACGGGTCTCGTCCTGTGAGGTATCGGTGTGTGTGTGTGTGTGTGTGTGTTACGGGTCTCGTCCTGTGAGGTATCGGTGTGTGTGTGTGTGTGTGTGTTACGGGTCTCGTCCTGTGAGGTATCGGTGTGTGTGTGTGTGTGTGTGTTATGGGTCTCGTCCTGTAAGGTATCGGTGTGTGTGTGTGTTACGGGTCTCGTCCTGTGAGGTATCGGTGTGTGTGTGTGTTATGGGTCTCGTCCTGTGAGGTATCGGTCTGTGTGTGTGTGTGTGTGTGTGTGTGTGTGTGTGTGTGTTACAGGTCTCGTCCTGTGAGGTATCGGTGTGTGTGTGTGTGTGTTACGGGTCTCGTCCTGTGAGGTGTGTGTGTGTGTGTGTGTGTGTGTGTGTGTGTGTTACGGGTCTCGTCCTGTGAGGTATCGGTGTGTGTGTGTGTGTGTGTGTGTGTGTGTGTTACGGGACTCGTCCTGTGAGGTATCGGTGTGTGTGTGTGTGTGTGTTACGGGTCTCGTCCTGTGAGGTATCGGTGTGTGTGTGTGTGTGTGTGTGTGTGTGTGTGTGTGTGTGTGTGTGTGTGTGTGTGTGTGTGTGTGTGTGTGTGTGTGTGTTACGGGATTCGTCCTGTGATGTATCGTTGTGTGTTAAAAAAACTACCTTCGCCTGTCTCCCGATCCCTTTATACCAAGGAAACAACTACCCCTATGGGTTCTTCCTGCTCCAATGTAGTGCACTACCCCTATGGGTCCTTCCTGCTCCAATGTAGTGCACTACCCCTATGGGTCCTTCCTGCTCCAATGTAGTGCACTACCCCTATGGGTCCTTCCTGCTCCAATGTAGTGCACTACCCCTATGGGTCCTTCCTGCTCCAATGTAGTGCACTACCCCTATGGGTCCTTCCTGCTCCAATGTAGTGCACTACCCCTATGGGTCCTTCCTGCTCCAATGTAGTGCACTACCCCTATGGGTCCTTCCTGCTCCAATGTAGTGCACTACCCCTATGGGTCCTTCCTGCTCCAATGTAGTGCACTACCCCTATGGGTCCTTCCTGCTCCAATGTAGTGCACTACCCCTATGGGTCCTTCCTGCTCCAATGTAGTGCACTACCCCTATGGGTCCTTCCTGCTCCAATGTAGTGCACTACTCCTATGCTTCCTGGTCTAATGTAGGGCACTACCCCTATGGGCCCTGGTCTAAAGTAGTGCACTACCCCTATGCTTCCTGGTCTAAAGTAGTGCACTACCCCTATGCTTCCTGGTCTAAAGTAGTGCACTACCCCTATGCTTCCTGGTCTAAAGTAGTGCACTACCCCTATGGGCCCTGGTCTAAAGTAGTGCACTACCCCTATGCTTCCTGGTCTAAAGTAGTGCACTACCCCTATACTTACTGGTCTAAAGTAGTGCACTACCCTATGCTTCCTGGTCTAAAGTAGTGCACTACCCCTATGCTTCCTGGTCTAAAGTAGTGCACTACCCCTATGCTTCCTGGTCTAAAGTAGTGCACTACCCCTATGCTTCCTGGTCTAAAGTAGTGCACTACCCCTATGGGCCCTGGTCTAAAATAGTGCACTACCCCTATGGGCCCTGGTCTAAAGTAGTGCACTACCCCTATGGGCCCTGGTCTAAAGTAGTGCACTACCCCTATGCTTCCTGGTCTAAAGTAGTGCACTACCCCTATGGGCCCTGGTCTAAAATAGTGCACTACCCCTATGGGTCCTGGTCTAAAGTAGTGCACTACCCCTATGCTTCCTGGTTTAAAGTAGTGCACTACCCCTATGGGCCCTGGTCTAAAATAGTGCACTACCCCTATGGGCCCTGGTCTAAAATAGTGCACTACCCTTATGGGCCCTGGTCTAAAGTAGTGCACTACCCCTATGGGCCCTGGTCTAAAGTAGTGCACTACCCCTATGCTTCCTGGTCTAAAGTAGTGCACTACCCCTATGGGCCCTGGTCTAAAGTAGTGCACTACCCCTATGCTTCCTGGTCTAAAGTAGTGCACTACCCCTAGGGGATCCTGGTCTAAAGTAGTGCACTACCCCTATGCTTCCTGGTCTAAAGTAGTGCACTACCCCTATGCTTCCTGGTCTAAAGTAGTGCACTACCCCTATGCTTCCTGGTCTAAAGTAGTGCACTACCCTATGCTTCCTGGTCTAAAGTAGTGCACAACCCCTATGCTTCCTGGTCTAAAGTAGTGCACTACCCCTATGCTTCCTGGTCTAAAGTAGTGCACTACCCCTATGCTTCCTGGTCTAAAGTAGTGCACTACCCCTATGGGCCCTGGTCTAAAATAGTGCACTACCCCTATGGTGCCTGGTCTAAAGTAGTGCACTACCCCTATGGGCCCTGGTCTAAAGTAGTGCACTACCCCTATGCTTCCTGGTCTAAAGTAGTGCACTACCCCTATGGGACCTGGTCTAAAATAGTGCACTACCCCTATGGGCCCTGGTCTAAAGTAGTGCACTACCCCTATGGGCCCTGGTCTAAAGTAGTGCACTACCCCTATGCTTCCTGGTCTAAAGTAGTGCACTACCCCTATGCTTCCTGGTCTAAAGTAGTGCACTACCCCTATGCTTCCTGGTCTAAAGTAGTGCACTACCCCTATGGGCCCTGGTCTAAAGTAGTGCACTACCCCTATGCTTCCTGGTCTAAAGTAGTGCACTAACCCTATGCTTCCTGGTCTAAAGTAGTGCACTACCCTATGCTTCCTGGTCTAAAGTAGTGCACTACCCCTATGCTTCCTGGTCTAAAGTAGTGCACTACCCCTATGCTTCCTGGTCTAAAGTAGTGCACTACCCCTATGCTTCCTGGTCTAAAGTAGTGCACTACCCCTATGCTTCCTGGTCTAAAGTAGTGCACTACCCCTATGCTTCCTGGTCTAAAGTAGTGCACTACCCCTATGGGCCCTGGTCTAAAATAGTGCACTACCCCTATGGGCCCTGGTCTAAAGTAGTGCACTACCCCTATGGGCCCTGGTCTAAAATAGTGCACTACCCCTATGGGCCCTAGTCTAAAGTAGTGCACTACCCCTATGGGACCTGGTCTAAAGTAGTGCACTACCCCTATGGGCCCTGGTCTAAAGTAGTGCACTACCCCTATGCTTCCTGGTCTAAAGTAGTGCACTACCCCTATGCTTCCTGGTCTAAAGTAGTGCACTACCCCTATGGGCCCTGGTCTAAAATAGTGCACTACCCCTATGGGCCCTGGTCTAAAGTAGTGCACTGCCCCTATGGGCCCTGGTCTAAAGTAGTGCACTACCCCTATGCTTCCTGGTCTGAAGTAGTGCACTACCCCTATGCTTCCTGGTCTAAAGTAGTGCACTACCCCTATGGGCCCTGGTCTAAAGTAGTGCACTACCCCTATGCTTCCTGTTCTAAAGTAGTGCACTACCCCTATGCTTCCTGGTCTAAAGTAGTGCACTACCCTATGGGCCCTGGTCTAAAGTAGTGCACTACCCCTATGCTTCCTGGTCTAAAGTAGTGCACTACCCCTATGGGCCCTGGTCTAAAATAGTGCACTACCCCTATGGGCCCTGGTCTAAAGTAGTGCACTACCCCTATGGGCCCTGGTCTAAAGTAGTGCACTACCCCTATGCTTCCTGGTCTGAAGTAGTGCACTACCCCTATGCTTCCTGGTCTAAAGTAGTGCACTACCCCTATGGGCCCTGGTCTAAAGTAGTGCACTACCCCTATGCTTCCTGGTCTAAAGTAGTGCACTACCCCTATGCTTCCTGGTCTAAAGTAGTGCACTACCCTATGCTTCCTGGTCTAAAGTAGTGCACTACCCCTATGCTTCCTGGTCTAAAGTAGTGCACTACCCCTATGGGCCCTGGTCTAAAGTAGTGCACTACCCCTATGGGCCCTGGTCTAAAGTAGTGCACTACCCCTATGCTTCCTGGTCTAAAGTAGTGCACTACCCCTATGGGCCCTGGTCTAAAGTAGTGCACTACCCCTATGGGCCCTGGTCTAAATTAGTGCACTACCCCTATGCTTCCTGGTCTAAAGTAGTGCACTACCCCTATGGGCCCTGGTCTAAAATAGTGCACTACCCCTACGGGCCCTGGTCTAAAGTAGTGCACTACCCCTATGGGCCCTGGTCTAAAGTAGTGCACTACCCCTATGGGCCCTGGTCTAAAGTAGTGCACTACCCCTATGCTTCCTGGTCTAAAGTAGTGCACTACCCCTATGCTTTCTGGTCTAAAGTAGTGCACTACCCCTATGCTTCCTGGTCTAAAGTAGTGCACTACCCCTATGGGCCCTGGTCTAAAATAGTGCACTACCCCTATGGGCCCTGTCTAAAGTAGTGCACTGCCCCTATGGGCCCTGGTCTAAAGTAGTGCACTACCCCTATGCTTCCTGGTCTAAAGTAGTGCACTACCCCTATGGGCCCTGGTCTAAAATAGTGCACTACCCCTACGGGCCCTGGTCTAAAGTAGTGCACTACCCCTATGGGCCCTGGTCTAAAGTAGTGCACTACCCCTATGGGCCCTGGTCTAAAGTAGTGCACTACCCCTATGCTTCCTGGTCTAAAGTAGTGCACTACCCCTATGCTTCCTGGTCTAAAGTAGTGCACTACCCCTATGCTTCCTGGTCTAAAGTAGTGCACTACCCCTATGGGCCCTGGTCTAAAGTAGTGCACTACCCCTATGCTTCCTGGTCTAAAGTAGTGCACTACCCCTATGCTTCCTGGTCTAAAGTAGTGCAATACCCCTATGCTTCCTGGTCTAAAGTAGTGCACTACCCTATGCTTCCTGGTCTAAAGTAGTGCACTACCCCTATGCTTCCTGGTCTAAAGTAGTGCACTACCCCTATGCTTCCTGGTCTAAAGTAGTGCACTACCCCTATGCTTCCTGGTCTAAAGTAGTGCACTACCCCTATGGGCCCTGGTCTAAAATAGTGCACTACCCCTATGGGGCCTGGTCTAAAGTAGTGCACTACCCCTATGGGTCCTGGTCTAAAGTAGTGCACTACCCCTATGCTTCCTGGTCTAAAGTAGTGCACTACCCCTATGGGACCTGGTCTAAAATAGTGCACTACCCCTATGGGCCCTGGTCTAAAGTAGTGCACTACCCCTGTGGGTCCTGGTCTAAAGTAGTGCACTACCCCTATGCTTCCTGGTCTAAAGTAATGCAATACCCCTATGCTTCCTGGTCTAATGTAGTGCACTACACCTATGCTTCCTGGTCTAAAGTAGTGCACTACCCCTATGGACCCTGGTCTAAAATAGTGCACTACCCCTATGGGCCCTGGTCTAAAGTAGTGCACTACCCCTATGGGCCCTGTTCTAAAGTAGTGCACTACCCCTATGCTTCCTGGTCTAAAGTAGTGCACTACCCCTATGCTTCCTGGTCTAAAGTAGTGCACTACCCCTATGCTTCCTGGTCTAAAGTAGTGCACTACCCCTATGCTTCCTGGTCTAAAGTAGTGCACTACCCCTGTGGGTCCTGGTCTAAAGTAGTGCACTACCCCTATGCTTCCTGGTCTAAAGTAATGCAATACCCCTATGCTTCCTGGTCTAATGTAGTGCACTACCCCTATGCTTCCTGGTCTAATGTAGTGCACTACCCCTGTGGGTCCTGGTCTAAAGTAGTGCACTACCCCTATGCTTCCTGGTCTAATGTAGTGCACTACCCCTGTGGGTCCTGGTCTAAAGTAATGCACTACCCCTATGCTTCCTGGTCTAATGTAGTGCACTATCCCTATGCTTCCTGGTCTAAAGTAGTGCACTACCCCTATGCTTCCTGGTCTAAAGTAGTGCACTACCCCTATGCTTCCTGGTCTAAAGTAGTGCACTACCCTTGTGGGTCCTGGTCTAAAGTAGTGCACTACCCCTGTGGGTCCTGGTATAATGTAGTGCACTACCCCTGTGGGTCCTGGTCTAAAGTAGTGCACTACCCCTATGGCTCCTGGTCTAAAGTAGTGCACTACCCCTGTGGGTCCTGGTCTAAAGTAGTGCACTACCCCCTATGCTCCCTGGTCTAAAGTAGTGCACTACCCCTATGGGCCCTGGTCTAAAGTAGTGCACTACCCCTATGCTTCCTGGTCTAAAATAGTGCACTACCCCTATACTTCCTGGTCTAAAGTAGTGCACTACCCCTATGGGCCCTGGTCTAAAATAGTGCACTACCCCTATGGGCCCTGGTCTAAAGTATTGCACTACCCCTATGGGCCCTGGTCTAAAGTAGTGCACTACCCCTATGCTTCCTGGTCTAAAGTAGTGCACTACCCCTATGCTTCCTGGTCTAAAGTAGTGCACTACCCCTATGCTTCCTGGTCTAAAGTAGTGCACTACCCCTATGCTTCCTGGTCTAAAGTAGTGCACTACCCCTATGGGCCCTGGTCTAAAGTAGTGCACTACCCCTATGCTTCCTGGTCTAAACTAGTGCACTACCCCTATGGGCCCTGGTCTAAAGTAGTGCACTACCCCTATGGACCCTGGTCTAAAGTAGTGCACTACCCCTATGCTTCCTGGTCTAAAGTAGTGCACTACCCCTATGGGCCCTGGTCTAAAGTAGTGCACTACCCCTATGCTTCCTGGTCTAAAGTAGTGCACTACCCCTATGGGCCCTGGTCTAAAATAGTGCACTACCCCTATGGGCCCTGGTCTAAAGTAGTGCACTACCCCTATGGGCCCTGTTCTAAAGTAGTGCACTACCCCTATGCTTCCTGGTCTAAAGTAGTGCACTACCCCTATGCTTCCTGGTCTAAAGTAGTGCACTACCCCTATGCTTCCTGGTCTAAAGTAGTGCACTACCCTATGCTTCCTGGTCTAAAGTAGTGCACTACCCCTGTGGGTCCTGGTCTAAAGTAGTGCACTACCCCTATGCTTCCTGGTCTAAAGTAATGCAATACCCCTATGCTTCCTGGTCTAATGTAGTGCACTACCCCTATGCTTCCTGGTCTAAAGTAGTGCACTACCCCTATGGGCCCTGGTCTAAAATAGTGCACTACCCCTATGGGCCCTGGTCTAAAGTAGTGCACTACCCCTATGGGCCCTGTTCTAAAGTAGTGCACTACCCCTATGCTTCCTGGTCTAAAGTAGTGCACTACCCCTATGCTTCCTGGTCTAAAGTAGTGCACTACACCTATGCTTCCTGGTCTAAAGTAGTGCACTACCCCTGTGGGTCCTGGTCTAAAGTAGTGCACTACCCCTATGCTTCCTGGTCTAAAGTAATGCAATACCCCTATGCTTCCTGGTCTAAAGTAGTGCACTACCCCTATGCTTCCTGGTCTAATGTAGTGCACTACCCATATGCTTCCTGGTCTAAAGTAGTGCACTACCCCCTATGCTCCCTGGTCTAAAGTAGTGCACTACCCCTATGGGCCCTGGTCTAAAGTAGTGCACTACCCCTATGGGCCCTGGTCTAAAGTAGTGCACTACCCCTATGCTTCCTGGTCTAAAGTAGTGCACTACCCCTATGCTTCCTGGTCTAAAGTAGTGCACTACCCCTATGCTTCCTGGTCTAAAGTAGTGATCTACCCCTATGCTTCCTGGTCTAAAGTAGTGCACTACCCCCTTGGGCCCTGGTCTAAAATAGTGCACTACCCCTATACTTCCTGGTCTAAAGTAGTGCACTACCCCTATGCTTCCTGGTCTAAAGTAGTGCACTACCCCTATGGGCCCTGGTCTAAAATAGTGCACTACCCCTATGGGCCCTGGTCTAAAGTATTGCACTACCCCTATGGGCCCTGGTCTAAAGTTGTGCACTACCCCTATGCTTCCTGGTCTAAAGTAGTGCACTACCCCTATGCTTCCTGGTCTAAAGTAGTGCACTACCCCTATGCTTCCTGGTCTAAAGTAGTGCACTACCCCTATGCTTCCTGGTCTAAACTAGTGCACTACCCCTATGGGCCCTGGTCTAAAGTAGTGCACTACCCCTATGGACCCTGGTCTAAAGTAGTGCACTACCCCGAAGCTTCCTGGTCTAAAGTAGTGCACTACCCCTATGGGCCCTGGTCTAAAGTAGTGCACTACCCCGAAGCTTCCTGGTCTAAAGTAGTGCACTACCCCTATGCTTCCTGGTCTAAAGTAGTGCACTACCCCTATGCTTCCTGGTCTAAAGTAGTGCACTACCCCTATGGGCCCTGGTCTAAAGTAGTGCACTACCCCTATGCTTCCTGGTCTAAAGTAGTGCACTACCCCTATGGGCCCTGGTCTAAAATAGTGCACTACCCCTATGGGCCCTGGTCTAAAGTAGTGCACTACCCCTATGGGCCCTGGTCTAAAGTAGTGCACTACCCCTATGCTTCCTGGTCTAAAGTAGTGCACTACCCCTATGCTTCCTGGTCTAAAGTAGTGCACTACCCCTATGCTTCCTGGTCTAAAGTAGTGCACTACCCCTATGCTTCCTGGTCTAAAGTAGTGCACTACCCTATGCTTCCTGGTCTAAAGTAGTGCACTACCCCTATGCTTCCTGGTCTAAAGTAGTGCACTACCCTTATGGGCCCTGGTCTAAAGTAGTGCACTACCCCTATGGGCCCTGGTCTAAAATAGTGTACTACCCCTATGGGCCCTGGTCTAAAGTAGTGCACTACCCCTATGGGCCCTGGTCTAAAGTAGTGCACTACCCCTATGCTTCCTGGTCTAAAGTAGTGCACTACCCCTATGGGCCCTGGTCTAAAATAGTGCACTACCCCTATGGGCCCTGGTCGAAAGTAGTGCACTACCCCTATGGGTCCTGGTCTAAAGTAGTGCACTACCCCTATGCTTCCTGGTCTAAAGTAGTGCACTACCCCTATGCTTCCTGGTCTAAAGTAGTGCACTACCCCTATGCTTCCTGGTCTAAAGTAGTGCACTACCCCTATGGGCCCGGGTCTAAAGTAGTGCACTACCCCTATGCTTCCTTGTCTAAACTAGTGCACTACCCCTATGGGCCCTGGTCTAAAGTAGTGCACTACCCCTATGGGTCCTGGTCTAAAGTAGTGCACTACCCCTATGCTTCCTGGTCTAAAGTAGTGCACTACCCCTATGGGCCCTGGTCTAAAATAGTGCACTACCCCTATGGGCCCTGGTCGAAAGTAGTGCACTACCCCTATGGGCCCTGGTCTAAAGTAGTGCACTACCCCTATGCTTCCTGGTCGAAAGTAGTGCACTACCCCTATGCTTCCTGGTCTAAAGTAGTGCACTACCCCTATGCTTCCTGGTCTAAAGTAGTGCACTACCCCTATGGGTCCTGGTCTAAAGTAGTGCACTACCCCTATGGGTTCTGGTCTAAAGTAGTGCACTACCCCTATGCTTTCTGGTCTAAAGTAGTGCTCTACCCCTATGCTTCCTGGTTTAAAGTAGTGCACTACCCCTATGGGCCCTGGTCTAAAATAGTGCACTACCCCTATACTTCCTGGTCTAAAGTAGTGCACTACCCCTATGCTTCCTGGTCTAAAGTAGTGCACTACCCCTATGGGCCCTGGTCTAAAATAGTGCACTACCCCTATGGGCCCTGGTCTAAAGTATTGCACTACCCCTATGGGCCCTGGTCTAAAGTAGTGCACTACCCCTATGCTTCCTGGTCTAAAGTAGTGCACTACCCCTATGCTTCCTGGTCTAAAGTAGTGCACTACCCCTATGCTTCCTGGTCTAAAGTAGTGCACTACCCCTATGCTTCCTGGTCTAAACTAGTGCACTACCCCTATGGGCCCTGGTCTAAAGTAGTGCACTACCCCTATGGACCCTGGTCTAAAGTAGTGCACTACCCCTATGCTTCCTGGTCTAAAGTAGTGCACTACCCCTATGGGCCCTGGTCTAAAGTAGTGCACTACCCCTATGCTTACTGGTCTAAAGTAGTGCACTACCCCTATGCTTCCTGGTCTAAAGTAGTGCACTACCCCTATGCTTCCTGGTCTAAAGTAGTGCACTACCCCTATGGGCCCTGGTCTAAAGTAGTGCACTACCCCTATGCTTCCTGGTCTAAAGTAGTGCACTACCCCTATGGGCCCTGGTCTAAAATAGTGCACTACCCCTATGGGCCCTGGTCTAAAGTAGTGCACTACCCCTATGGGCCCTGGTCTAAAGTAGTGCACTACCCCTATGCTTCCTGGTCTAAAGTAGTGCACTACCCCTATGCTTCCTGGTCTAAAGTAGTGCACTACCCCTATGCTTCCTGGTCTAAAGTAGTGCACTACCCATATGCTTACTGGTCTAAAGTAGTGCACTACCCCTATGCTTCCTGGTCTAAAGTAGTGCACTACCCCTATGCTTCCTGGTCTAAAGTAGTGCACTACCCCTATGGGCCCTGGTCTAAAGTAGTGCACTACCCCTATGGGCCCTGGTCTAAAGTAGTGCACTACCCCTATGGGCCCTGGTCGAAAGTAGTGCACTACCCCTATGCTTCCTGGTCTAAAGTAGTGCACTACCCCTATGCTTCCTGGTCTAAAGTAGTGCACTACCCCTATGGGCCCTGGTCTAAAGTAGTGCACTACCCCTATGCTTACTGGTCTAAAGTAGTGCACTACCCCTATGCTTCCTGGTCTAAAGTAGTGCACTACCCCTATGCTTCCTGGTCTAAAGTAGTGCACTACCCCTATGGGCCCTGGTCTAAAGTAGTGCACTACCCCTATGCTTCCTGGTCTAAAGTAGTGCACTACCCCTATGGGCCCTGGTCTAAAATAGTGCACTACCCCTATGGGCCCTGGTCTAAAGTAGTGCACTACCCCTATGGGCCCTGGTCTAAAGTAGTGCACTACCCCTATGCTTCCTGGTCTAAAGTAGTGCACTACCCCTATGCTTCCTGGTCTAAAGTAGTGCACTACCCCTATGCTTCCTGGTCTAAAGTAGTGCACTACCCATATGCTTACTGGTCTAAAGTAGTGCACTACCCCTATGCTTCCTGGTCTAAAGTAGTGCACTACCCCTATGCTTCCTGGTCTAAAGTAGTGCACTACCCCTATGGGCCCTGGTCTAAAGTAGTGCACTACCCCTATGGGCCCTGGTCGAAAGTAGTGCACTACCCCTATGGGACCTGGTCTAAAGTAGTGCACTACCCCTATGCTTCCTGGTCTAAAGTAGTGCACTACCCCTATGCTTCCTGGTCTAAAGTTGTGCACTACCCCTATGCTTCCTGGTCTAAAGTAGTGCACTACCCCTGTGGGTCCTGGTCTAAAGTAGTGCACTACCCCTATGGGTTCTGGTCTAAAGTAGTGCACTACCCCTATGGCTCCTGGTCTAAAGTAGTGCACTACCCCTGTGGGTCCTGGTCTAAAGTAGTGCACTACCCCCTATGCTCCCTGGTCTAAAGTAGTGCACTACCCCTATGGGCCCTGGTCTAAAGTAGTGCACTACCCCTATGGACCCTGGTCTAAAGTAGTGCACTACCCCTATGCTTCCTGGTCTAAAGTAGTGCACTACCCCTATGCTTCCTGGTCTAAAGTAGTGCTCTACCCCTATGCTTCCTGGTCTAATGTAGTGCACTACCCCTATGGGCCCTGGTCTAAAATAGTGCACTACCCCTATGCTTCCTGGTCTAAAGTAGTGCACTACCCCTATGCTTCCTGGTCTAAAGTAGTGCACTACCCCTATGCTTACTGGTCTAAAGTAGTGCACTACCCCTATGCTTCCAGGTCTAAAGTAGTGCACTACCCCTATGCTTCCTGGTCTAAAGTAGTGCACTACCCCTATGGGCCCTGGTCTAAAATAGTGCACTACCCCTATGCTTCCTGGTCTAAAGTAGTGCACTACCCCTATGCTTCCTGGTCTAAAGTAGTGCACTACCCCTATGGGCCCTGGTCTAAAATAGTGCACTACCCCTATGGGCCCTGGTCTAAAGTAGTGCACTACCCCTATGCTTCCTGGTCTAAAGTAGTGCACTACCCCTGTGCTTCCTGGTCTAAAGTAGTGCACTACCCCTATGCTTCCTGGTCTAAAGTAGTGCACTACCCTTATGCTTCCTGGTCTAAAGTAATGCAATACCCCTATGCTTCCTGGTCTAATGTAGTGCACTACCCCTGTGGGTCCTGATCTAAAGTAGTGCACTACCCCTATGCTTCCTGGTCTAATGTAGTGCACTACCCCTGTGGGTCCTGGTCTAAAGTAGTGCACTACCCCTATGCTTCCTGGTCTAATGTAGTGCACTACCCCTGTGGGTCCTGGTCTAAAGTAGTGCACTACCCCTATGCTTCCTGGTCTAATGTAGTGCACTACCCCTGTGGGTCCTGGTCTAAAGTAGTGCACTACCCCTATGCTTCCTGGTCTAATGTAGTGCACTACCCCTGTGGTTCATGGTCTAAAGTAGTGCACTACCCCTATGCTTCCTGGTCTAAAGTAGTGCTCTACCCCTATGCTTCCTGGTCTAAAGTAGTGCACTACCCCTATGGGCCCTGGTCTAAAATAGTGCACTACCCCTATGCTTCCTGGTCTAAAGTAGTGCACAACCCCTATGGGTCCTGGTCTAAAATAGTGCACTACCCCTATGGGCCCTGGTCTAAAGTAGTGCACTACCCCTGTGGGTCCTGGTCTAAAGTAGTGCACAACCCCTACGCTTCCTGGTCTAAAGTAGTGGCTTCCTGGTCTAAAGTAGTGCACAACCCCTATGCTTCCTGGTCTAAAGTAGTGCACTACCCCTGTGCCCTGGTCTAAAGTAGTGCACTACCCCTGTGGGTCCTGGTCTAAAGTAGTGCACAACCCCTACGCTTCCTGGTCTAATGTAGTGCACTACCCCTGTGGGTCCTGGTCTAAAGTAGTGCACTACCCCTATGCTTCCTGGTCTAAAGTAGTGCACTACCCCTATGGGACCTGGTCTAAAGTAGTGCACTACCCCTATGCTTCCTGGTCTAAAGTAGTGCACTACCCCTATGGGACCTGGTCTAAAGTAGTGCACTACCCCTATGCTTCCTGGTCTAAAGTAGTGCACTACCCCTATGCTTCCTGGTCTAAAGTTGTGCACTACCCCTATGCTTCCTGGTCTAAAGTAGTGCACTACCCCTGTGGGTCCTGGTCTAAAGTAGTGCACTACCCCTATGGGTTCTGGTCTAAAGTAGTGCACTACCCCTATGGCTCCTGGTCTAAAGTAGTGCACTACCCCTGTGGGTCCTGGTCTAAAGTAGTGCACTACCCCCTATGCTCCCTGGTCTAAAGTAGTGCACTACCCCTATGGGCCCTGGTCTAAAGTAGTGCACTACCCCTATGGACCCTGGTCTAAAGTAGTGCACTACCCCTATGCTTCCTGGTCTAAAGTAGTGCACTACCCCTATGCTTCCTGGTCTAAAGTAGTGCTCTACCCCTATGCTTCCTGGTCTAATGTAGTGCACTACCCCTATGGGCCCTGGTCTAAAATAGTGCACTACCCCTATGCTTCCTGGTCTAAAGTAGTGCACTACCCCTATGCTTCCTGGTCTAAAGTAGTGCACTACCCCTATGCTTACTGGTCTAAAGTAGTGCACTACCCCTATGCTTCCAGGTCTAAAGTAGTGCACTACCCCTATGCTTCCTGGTCTAAAGTAGTGCACTACCCCTATGGGCCCTGGTCTAAAGTAGTGCACTACCCCTATGCTTCCTGGTCTAAAGTAGTGCACTACCCCTATGCTTCCTGGTCTAAAGTTGTGCACTACCCCTATGCTTCCTGGTCTAAAGTAGTGCACTACCCCTGTGGGTCCTGGTCTAAAGTAGTGCACTACCCCTATGGGTTCTGGTCTAAAGTAGTGCACTACCCCTATGGCTCCTGGTCTAAAGTAGTGCACTACCCCTGTGGGTCCTGGTCTAAAGTAGTGCACTACCCCCTATGCTCCCTGGTCTAAAGTAGTGCACTACCCCTATGGGCCCTGGTCTAAAGTAGTGCACTACCCCTATGGACCCTGGTCTAAAGTAGTGCACTACCCCTATGCTTCCTGGTCTAAAGTAGTGCACTACCCCTATGCTTCCTGGTCTAAAGTAGTGCTCTACCCCTATGCTTCCTGGTCTAATGTAGTGCACTACCCCTATGGGCCCTGGTCTAAAATAGTGCACTACCCCTATGCTTCCTGGTCTAAAGTAGTGCACTACCCCTATGCTTCCTGGTCTAAAGTAGTGCACTACCCCTATGGGCCCTGGTCTAAAATAGTGCACTACCCCTATGGGCCCTGGTCTAAAGTAGTGCACTACCCCTATGCTTCCTGGTCTAAAGTAGTGCACTACCCCTATGCTTCCTGGTCTAAAGTAGTGCACTACCCCTATGCTTCCTGGTCTAAAGTAGTGCACTACCCTTATGCTTCCTGGTCTAAAGTAATGCAATACCCCTATGCTTCCTGGTCTAATGTAGTGCACTACCCCTGTGGGTCCTGATCTAAAGTAGTGCACTACCCCTATGCTTCCTGGTCTAATGTAGTGCACTACCCCTGTGGGTCCTGGTCTAAAGTAGTGCACTACCCCTATGCTTCCTGGTCTAATGTAGTGCACTACCCCTGTGGGTCCTGGTCTAAAGTAGTGCACTACCCTATGCTTCCTGGTCTAATGTAGTGCACTACCCCTGTGGGTCCTGGTCTAAAGTAGTGCACTACCCCTATGCTTCCTGGTCTAATGTAGTGCACTACCCCTGTGGGTCCTGGTCTAAAGTAGTGCACTACCCCTATGCTTCCTGGTCTAAAGTAGTGCTCTACCCCTATGCTTCCTGGTCTAAAGTAGTGCACTACCCCTATGGGCCCTGGTCTAAAATAGTGCACTACCCCTATGCTTCCTGGTCTAAAGTAGTGCACAACCCCTATGGGTCCTGGTCTAAAATAGTGCACTACCCCTATGGGCCCTGGTCTAAAGTAGTGCACTACCCCTATGCTTCCTGGTCTAAAGTAGTGCACTACCCCTATGCTTCCTGGTCTAAAGTAGTGCACTACCCCTATGCTTCCTGGTCTAAAGTAGTGCACTACCCCTATGCTTCCTGGTCTAAAGTAGTGCACTACCCCTATGCTTCCTGGTCTAAAGTAGTGCACTACCCCTGTGGGTTCTGGTCTAAAGTAGTGCACTACCCCTGTGGGTCCTGGTCTAAAGTAGTGCACAACCCCTACGCTTCCTGGTCTAATGTAGTGCACTACCCCTGTGGGTCCTGGTCTAAAGTAGTGCACTACCCCTATGGGTTCTGGTCTAAAGTAGTGCACTACCCCTATGGCTCCTGGTCTAAAGTAGTGCACTACCCCTGTGGGTCCTGGTCTAAAGTAGTGCACTACCCCCTATGCTCCCTGGTCTAAAGTAGTGCACTACCCCTATGGGCCCTGGTCTAAAGTAGTGCACTACCCCTATGGACCCTGGTCTAAAGTAGTGCACTACCCCTATGCTTCCTGGTCTAAAGTAGTGCACTACCCCTATGCTTCCTGGTCTAAAGTAGTGCTCTACCCCTATGCTTCCTGGTCTAATGTAGTGCACTACCCCTATGGGCCCTGGTCTAAAATAGTGCACTACCCCTATGCTTCCTGGTCTAAAGTAGTGCACTACCCCTATGCTTCCTGGTCTAAAGTAGTGCACTACCCTATGCTTACTGGTCTAAAGTAGTGCACTACCCCTATGCTTCCAGGTCTAAAGTAGTGCACTACCCCTATGCTTCCTGGTCTAAAGTAGTGCACTACCCCTATGGGCCCTGGTCTAAAGTAGTGCACTACCCCTATGCTTCCTGGTCTAAAGTAGTGCACTACCCCTATGGGCCCTGGTCTAAAATAGTGCACTACCCCTATGGGCCCTGGTCTAAAGTAGTGCACTACCCCTATGGGCCCTGGTCTAAAGTAGTGCACTACCCCTATGCTTCCTGGTCTAAAGTAGTGCAATACCCTTATGCTTCCTGGTCTAAAGTAATGCAATACCCCTATGCTTCCTGGTTTAATGTAGTGCACTACCCCTGTGGGTCCTGATCTAAAGTAGTGCACTACCCCTATGCTTCCTGGTCTAATGTAGTGCACTACCCCTGTGGGTCCTGGTCTAAAGTAGTGCACTACCCCTATGCTTCCTGGTCTAATGTAGTGCACTACCCCTGTGGGTCCTGGTCTAAAGTAGTGCACTACCCCTATGCTTCCTGGTCTAATGTAGTGCACTACCCCTGTGGGTCCTGGTCTAAAGTAGTGCACTACCCCTATGCTTCCTGGTCTAATGTAGTGAACTACCCCTGTGGGTCCTGGTCTAAAGTAGTGCACTACCCCTATGCTTCCTGGTCTAAAGTAGTGCACTACCCCTATGCTTCCTGGTCTAATGTAGTGCACTACCCCTATGCTTCCTGGTCTAAAGTAGTGCACTACCCCTGTGGGTCCTGGTCTAAAGTAGTGCACTACCCCTATGCTTCCTGGTCTAAAGTAGTGCTCTACCCCTATGCTTCCTGGTCTAATGTAGTGCACTACCCCTATGCTTCCTGGTCTAATGTAGTGCACTACCCCCTGTGGGTCCTGGTCTAAAGTAGTGCACTACCCCTATGCTTCCTGGTCTAAAGTAGTGCTCTACCCCTATGCTTCCTGGTCTAAAGTAGTGCACTACCCCTATGGGCCCTGGTCTAAAATAGTGCACTACCCCTATGCTTCCTGGTCTAAAGTAGTGCACAACCCCTATGGGTCCTGGTCTAAAATAGTGCACTACCCCTATGGGCCCTGGTCTAAAGTAGTGCACTACCCCTATGCTTCCTGGTCTAAAGTAGTGCACTACCCCTATGCTTCCTGGTCTAAAGTAGTGCACTACCCCTATGCTTCCTGGTCTAAAGTAGTGCACTACCCCTATGCTTCCTGGTCTAAAGTAGTGCACTACCCCTATGCTTCCTGGTCTAAAGTAGTGCACTACCCCTGTGGGTCCTGGTCTAAAGTAGTGCACTACCCCTGTGGGTCCTGGTCTAAAGTAGTGCACAACCCCTACGCTTCCTGGTCTAATGTAGTGCACTACCCCTGTGGGTCCTGGTCTAAAGTAGTGCACTACCCCTATGGGTTCTGGTCTAAAGTAGTGCACTACCCCTATGGCTCCTGGTCTAAAGTAGTGCACTACCCCTGTGGGTCCTGGTCTAAAGTAGTGCACTACCCCCTATGCTCCCTGGTCTAAAGTAGTGCACTACCCCTATGGGCCCTGGTCTAAAGTAGTGCACTACCCCTATGGACCCTGGTCTAAAGTAGTGCACTACCCCTATGCTTCCTGGTCTAAAGTAGTGCACTACCCCTATGCTTCCTGGTCTAAAGTAGTGCTCTACCCCTATGCTTCCTGGTCTAATGTAGTGCACTACCCCTATGGGCCCTGGTCTAAAATAGTGCACTACCCCTATGCTTCCTGGTCTAAAGTAGTGCACTACCCCTATGCTTCCTGGTCTAAAGTAGTGCACTACCCCTATGCTTACTGGTCTAAAGTAGTGCACTACCCCTATGCTTCCAGGTCTAAAGTAGTGCACTACCCCTATGCTTCCTGGTCTAAAGTAGTGCACTACCCCTATGGGCCCTGGTCTAAAGTAGTGCACTACCCCTATGCTTCCTGGTCTAAAGTAGTGCACTACCCCTATGGGCCCTGGTCTAAAATAGTGCACTACCCCTATGGGCCCTGGTCTAAAGTAGTGCACTACCCCTATGGGCCCTGGTCTAAAGTAGTGCACTACCCCTATGCTTCCTGGTCTAAAGTAGTGCAATACCCTTATGCTTCCTGGTCTAAAGTAATGCAATACCCCTATGCTTCCTGGTCTAATGTAGTGCACTACCCCTGTGGGTCCTGATCTAAAGTAGTGCACTACCCCTATGCTTCCTGGTCTAATGTAGTGCACTACCCCTGTGGGTCCTGGTCTAAAGTAGTGCACTACCCTATGCTTCCTGGTCTAATGTAGTGTACTACCCCTGTGGGTCCTGGTCTAAAGTAGTGCACTACCCCTATGCTTCCTGGTCTAATGTAGTGCACTACCCCTGTGGGTCCTGGTCTAAAGTAGTGCACTACCCCTATGCTTCCTGGTCTAATGTAGTGAACTACCCCTGTGGGTCCTGGTCTAAAGTAGTGCACTACCCCTATGCTTCCTGGTCTAAAGTAGTGCACTACCCCTATGCTTCCTGGTCTAATGTAGTGCACTACCCCTATGCTTCCTGGTCTAAAGTAGTGCACTACCCCTGTGGGTCCTGGTCTAAAGTAGTGCACTACCCCTGTGGGTCCTGGTCTAAAGTAGTGCACAACCCCTATGCTTCCTGGTCTAATGTAGTGCACTACCCCTGTGGGTCCTGGTCTAAAGTAGTGCACTACCCCTATGCTTCCTGGTCTAAAGTAGAGCACTACCCCCATGCTTCCTGGTCTAATATAGTGCACTACCCCTGTGGGTCCTGGTCTAAAATAGTGCACTACCCCTATGCTTCCTTGTCTAATGTAGTGCACTATCCCTATGGGTCCTGGTCTAAATTAGTGCACTACCCCTATTGGTCCTGGTCTAAAGTAGTGCACAACCCCTATGGGTTCTGGTCTAAAGTAGTGCACTACCCCTATGCTTCCTGGTGTAAAGTAGTGCACTACCCCTATGCTTCCTGGTCTAATATAGTGCACTCTTCCTGTGGGTCCTGGTCTAAAGTAGTGCACTACCCCTGTGGGTCCTGGTCTAAAGTAGTGCACTACCCCTATGCTTCCTGGTCTAAAGTAGTGCACTACCCCTATGCTTCCTGGTCTAAAGTAGTGCACTACCCCTATGCTTCCTGGTCTAAAGTAGTGCACTACCCCTATGCTTCCTGGTCTAAAGTAGTGCACTACCCCTATGCTTCCTGGTCTAAAGTAGTGCACTACCCCTGTGGGTCCTGTTCTAAATTAGTTCACTACCCCTGTGGGTCCTGGTCTAAAGTAGTGCACAACCCTTATGCTTCCTGGTCTAAAGTAGTGCACTACCCCTGTGGGTCCTGGTCTAAAGTAGTGCACTACCCCTATGCTTCCTGGTCTAAAGTAGTGCACTACCCCTATGCTTCCTGTTCTAATATAGTGCACTACCCCTGTGGGTCCTGGTCTAAAGTAGTGCACTACCCCTATGCTTCCTGGTCTAATGTAGTGCACTATCCCTATGGGTCCGGGTCTAAAGTAGTGCACCACCCCTATTGGTCCTGGTCTAAAGTAGTGCACAACCCCTATGGGTCCTGGTCTAAAGTAGTGCACTACCCCTATGCTTCCTGGTCTAAAGTAGTGCACTACCCCTATGCTTCCTGGTCTAAAGTATTGCACTACCCCTATGCTTCCTGGTCTAAAGTAGTGCACTACCCCTATGATTCCTGGTCTAAAGTAGTGCACTACCCCTATGCTTCCTGGTCTAAAGTAGTGCACTACCCCTGTGGGTCCTGGTCTAATGTAGTGCACTACCCCTGTGGGTCCTGGTCTAAAGTAGTGCACAACCCCTATGGGTCCTGGTCTAAAGTAGTGCACTACCCCTATGCTTCCTGGTCTAAAGTAGTGCACTACCCCTGTGGGTCCTGGTCTAAAGTAGTGCACTACCCCTATGCTTCCTGGTCTAAAGTAGTGCACTACCCCTATGCTTCCTGGTCTAAAGTAGTGCACAACCCCTATGGGTCCTGGTCTAAAGTAGTGCACTACCCCTGTGGGTCCTGGTCTAAAGTAGTGCACTACCCCTATGGGCCCTGGTCTAAAATAGTGCACTACCCCTGTGGGTCCTGGTCTAAAGTAGTGCACTACCCCTATGCTTCCTGGTCTAATGTAGTGCACTACCCCTATGGGTCCTGGTCTAAAGTAGCGCACTACCCCTTGGTTTTAAAGAGGGTGATACCATCAGAGAGAGGTCCTTGCTTGTAAAGAGAGAGGTCCTTGGTTGTAAAGACAGAGGTCCTTGGTTGTAAAGAGAGAGTTCCTTGGTTTTAAAGAGAGAGATCCTTGGTTTTAAAGAGAGATGTCCTTGGTTTTAAAGAGGGTGATACCATCCGAGAGAGATCCTTGGTTTTAAAGAGAGAGGTCCTTGGTTTTAAAGAGAGAGGTCCTTGGTTTTAAAGAGAGAGGTCCTTGGTTTTAAAGAGGGTGATACCATCCGAGAGAGATCCTTGGTTTTAAAGAGAGAGGTCCTTGGTTGTAAAGAGAGAGGTCCTTGGTTTTAAAGAGAGAGGTCCTTGGTTTTAAAGAGAGAGGTCCTTGGTTTTAAAGAGAGAAATCCTTGGTTGTAAAGAGGGTGATACCATCAGAGAGAGGTCCTTGGTTTTAAAGAGAGAGGTCCTTGGTTTTAAAGAGAGAGGTCCTTGGTTTTAAAGAGAGGGGTCCTTGGTTTTAAAGAGAGAGGTCCTTGGTTTTAAAGAGAGAGGTCCTTGGTTTTAAAGAGAGAGGTCCTTGGTTTTAAAGAGAGAGGTCCTTGGTTTTAAAGAGAGAGGTCCTTGGTTTTAAAGAGGGTGATACCATCCGAGAGAGATCCTTGGTTTTAAAGAGAGAGGTCCTTGGTTTTAAAGAGAGAGGTCCTTGGTTTTAAAGAGAGAGGTCCTTGGTTTTAAAGAGAGAGGTCCTTGGTTTTAAAGAGAGAAATCCTTGGTTGTAAAGAGGGTGATACCATCAGAGAGAGGTCCTTGGTTTTAAAGAGAGAGGTCCTTGGTTTTAAAGAGAGAGGTCCTTGGTTTTAAAGAGAGGGGTCCTTGGTTTTAAAGAGAGAGGTCCTTGGTTTTAAAGAGAGAGGTCCTTGGTTTTAAAGAGAGAGGTCCTTGGTTTTAAAGAGAGAGGTCCTTGGTTTTAAAGAGAGAGGTCCTTGGTTTTAAAGAGAGAGATCCTTGGTTGTAAAGAGAGAGGTCCTTGGTTGTAAAGAGAGAGGTCCTTGGTTGTAAAGAGAGAGGTCCTCGGTTTTAAAGAGAGAGGTCCTTGGTTTTAAAGAGAGAGGTCCTTGGTTTTAAAGAGAGAGATCCTTGTTTGTAAAGAGTGAGGTCCTTGGTTGTAAAGAGAGAGGTCCTGTGTTTTAAAGAGGGTGATACCATCAGAGAGAGGTCCTTGGTTTTAAAGAGAGAGGTCCTTGGTTTTAAAGAGGGTGATACCATCAGAGAGAGGTCCTTGGTTTTAAAGAGAGAGGTCCTTGGTTTTAAAGAGAGAGGTCCTTGGTTTTAAAGAGAGAAATCCTTTGTTGTAAAGAGGGTGATACCATCAGAGAGAGGTCCTTGGTTTTAAAGAGAGAGGTCCTTGGTTTTAAAGAGAGAGGTCCTTGGTTTTAAAGAGAGAAATCCTTGGTTGTAAAGAGGGTGATACCATCAGAGAGAGGTCCTTGGTTTTAAAGAGAGAGGTCCTTGGTTTTAAAGAGAGAGGTCCTTGGTTTTAAAGAGAGGGGTCCTTGGTTTTAAAGAGAGAGGTCCTTGGTTTTAAAGAGAGAGGTCCTTGGTTTTAAAGAGAGAGGTCCTTGGTTTTAAAGAGAGAGGTCCTTGGTTTTAAAGAGAGAGGTCCTTGGTTGTAAAGAGAGAGGTCCTTGGTTGTAAAGAGAGAGGTCCTCGGTTTTAAAGAGAGAGGTCCTTGGTTTTAAAGAGAGGTCCTTGGTTTTAAAGAGAGAGGTCCTTGGTTTTAAAGAGAGAGGTCCTTGGTTTTAAAGAGAGGGGTCCTTGGTTTTAAAGAGAGAGGTCCTTGGTTTTAAAGAGAGAGATCCTTGGTTTTAAAGAGAGAGATCCTTGGTTGTAAAGAGAGAGGTCCTTGGTTTTAAAGAGGGTGATACCATCATAGAGAGGTCCTTGGTGTTAAAGAGAGAGGTCCTCGGTTTTAAAGAGAGAGGTCCTTGGTTTTAAAGAGAGAGGTCCTTGGTTTTAAAGAGAGAGGTCCTTGGTTTTAAAGAGAGAGATCCTTGGTTGTAAAGAGGGTGACACCATCAGAGAGATCCTTGGTGTTAAAGAGAGAGGTCCTTGGTTGTAGAGAGAGAGGTCCTTGGTTGTAAAGAGAGAGGTCCTTGCTTGTAAAGAGAGAGGTCCTTGGTTTTAAAGAGAGAGGTCCTTGGTTGTAAAGAGAGAGGTCCTTGGTTTTAAAGAGGGTGATACCATCAGAGAGAGGTCCTTGGTGTTAAAGAGAGATGTCCTTGGTTTTAAAGAGAGAGGTCCTTGGTTTTAAAGAGAGAGGTCCTTGGTTTTAAAGAGAGAGATCCTTGGTTGTAAAGAGAGAGGTCCTTGGTTGTAAAGAGAGAGGTCCTCGGTTTTAAAGAGAGAGGTCCTTGGTTTTAAAGAGAGAGGTCCTTGGTTTTAAAGAGAGAGATCCTTGTTTGTAAAGAGTGAGGTCCTTGGTTGTAAAGAGAGAGGTCCTGTGTTTTAAAGAGGGTGATACCATCAGAGAGAGGTCCTTGGTTTTAAAGAGAGAGGTCCTTGGTTTTAAAGAGGGTGATACCATCAGAGAGAGGTCCTTGGTTTTAAAGAGAGAGGTCCTTGGTTTTAAAGAGAGAGGTCCTTGGTTTTAAAGAGAGAAATCCTTTGTTGTAAAGAGGGTGATACCATCAGAGAGAGGTCCTTGGTTTTAAAGAGAGAGGTCCTTGGTTTTAAAGAGAGAGGTCCTTGGTTTTAAAGAGAGAAATCCTTGGTTGTAAAGAGGGTGATACCATCAGAGAGAGGTCCTTGGTTTTAAAGAGAGAGGTCCTTGGTTTTAAAGAGAGAGGTCCTTGGTTTTAAAGAGAGAGGTCCTTGGTTTTAAAGAGAGAGGTCCTTGGTTTTAAAGAGAGAGGTCCTTGGTTTTAAAGAGAGAGGTCCTTGGTTTTAAAGAGAGAGATCCTTGGTTGTAAAGAGAGAGGTCCTTGGTTGTAAAGAGAGAGGTCCTCGGTTTTAAAGAGAGAGGTCCTTGGTTTTAAAGAGAGGTCCTTGGTTTTAAAGAGAGAGGTCCTTGGTTTTAAAGAGAGAGGTCCTTGGTTTTAAAGAGAGGGGTCCTTGGTTTTAAAGAGAGAGGTCCTTGGTTTTAAAGAGAGAGATCCTTGGTTTTAAAGAGAGAGATCCTTGGTTGTAAAGAGAGAGGTCCTTGGTTTTAAAGAGGGTGATACCATCATAGAGAGGTCCTTGGTGTTAAAGAGAGAGGTCCTCGGTTTTAAAGAGAGAGGTCCTTGGTTTTAAAGAGAGAGGTCCTTGGTTTTAAAGAGAGAGGTCCTTGGTTTTAAAGAGAGAGATCCTTGGTTGTAAAGAGGGTGACACCATCAGAGAGATCCTTGGTGTTAAAGAGAGAGGTCCTTGGTTGTAGAGAGAGAGGTCCTTGGTTGTAAAGAGAGAGGTCCTTGCTTGTAAAGAGAGAGGTCCTTGGTTTTAAAGAGAGAGGTCCTTGGTTGTAAAGAGAGAGGTCCTTGGTTTTAAAGAGGGTGATACCATCAGAGAGAGGTCCTTGGTGTTAAAGAGAGATGTCCTTGGTTTTAAAGAGAGAGGTCCTTGGTTTTAAAGAGAGAGGTCCTTGGTTGTAAAGAGAGAGGTCCTTGGTTTTAAAGAGGGTGATACCATCAGAGATAGGTCCTTGGTTTTAAAGAGAGAGGTCCTTGGTTTTAAAGAGGGTGATACCATCAGAGAGAGGTCCTTGGTGTTAAAGAGAGAGGTCCTTGGTGTTAAAGAGAGAGGTCCTTGGTTTTAAAGAGAGAGGTCCTTGGTTTTAAAGAGAGGGGTCCTTGGTTTTAAAGAGAGAGGTCCTTGGTTTTAAAGAGAGAGGTCCTTGGTTTTAAAGAGGGTGATACCATCAGAGATAGGTCCTCGGTTTTAAAGAGGGTGATACCATCAGAGAGAGGTCCTCGGTGTTAAAGAGAGAGGTCCTTGGTTTTAAAGAGTGAGGTCCTCGGTTTTAAAGAGAGAGGTCCTCGGTTTTAAAGAGAGAGGTCCTTGGTTTTAAAGAGAGAGGTCCTTGGTTTTAAAGAGAGAGGTCCTTGGTTTTAAAGAGAGAGGTCCTTGGTTTTAAAGAGGGTGATACCATCCGAGAGAGATATCCAACAGAGAATCAGTCATATTTACACCCCATCACATCTCTACAGCACTAGAGATCAATCAAACACACTTCTCCATGTGTTTGATTCTCATTTCTCCATGTCATTAACACAATCAAAGGGCCGGGAGTAGGGGAGCGGTACCCTTTGAAACCAGAGAGGAGAAATGAAAGGTGGTGTCATTGGAACACAGCTGTAAGTGTGACACCCCCTCAGCTGATTGGCTCCTCCTACATCAACCTGATGGCTCCTCCTACAGCAACCTGATGGCTCCTCCTACAGCAACCTGATTGGCTCCTCCTACAGCAACCTGATTGGCTCCTCCTACAGCAACCTGATGGCTCCTCCTACAGCAACCTAATGGCCCCTCCTACAGCAACCTGATGGCTCCTCCTACAGCAACCTGATGGCTCCTCCTACAGCAACCTGATTGGCTCCTCCTACAGCAACCTGATGGCTCCTCCTACAGCAACCTGATTGGCTCCTCCTACAGCAACCTGATTGGCTCCTCCTACAGCAACCTGATTGGCTCCTCCTACAGCAACGTGCTGCAGACTGAGAGGAGTTGAGACGATGAGGTCTCTTTGATCAGTACAGCGTTGTTAAATGTCATGATCTTTCTCCAGTGTGTGTGTGTGTGTGTGTGTGTGTGTGTGTGTGTGTGTGTGCGTGTGTGTGTTTACTTGCGTCGGTCGGTGTGTGTGTGCGTGTGTGTGTGTGTGTCCTTGTGTGTGCGTCGGTCGGTGTGTGTGTGTGTGTGTGTGTGTGTTAACTTGCGTCAGCTGTGTGTGATTTTCCAGTTGGTTTCCACTGAGTGAAAAACCCTTATTACATGTTAAATGAATGAATTTACCCTCTAACACAAACAAAACAAACTTCAGTTGAGAACTGTGTCTCCTGCTGACTGAGGATTACACTTCATCTGATTTGACAGTTTATTTCTGTGTCTTTGTGTAACCGATGTGAAACGGCTAGTTAGTTAGCGGTGCTGGTTACGTTTCAATCGGTGACGTCACTCGCTCTGAGACCTTGAAGTAGTTGTTTCCTGTGGCTTTTTTTGTGGAGCGACGGCTAATGGTGGTTCATGGGAGGCAGTTGTTGACGTGTTCAGAGTGTCCCTGGTTCGAGGCCAGCTCGGGGCAAGGAGAGGGACGGAAGCAACGCTGTTACATTCACACCAAACCCTCCCACATCCCAATTTCACCAGACAGCACCCCAAGGGGACAAAAGTATCATTTATCTGCTCAATGCAGCTTTCTGTCTGTTGGAGTGTGTGTGTGTTTGTGTGTGTGTTTCTGAGGTAGTAATAATTAATCCTTCATTTAAAAGAGATAAAAGCTGTGTGAAGGCTGTGGAGTCATTTGGAGTAATCTCTACACTCCACATCACAGGCCTTCAGGCTCACACGCACACCACACACACACACTCACACCACACACACCACACACACACACACACACACACACACACACACACCACACACACTCCTCTACATCAGAGTTCTTCAAGCTTTACTGTGTCAGATTTAGCTCTTCTCTCCGAAGCCGAAGCTGTCATTCACATTCACACATCTGTCATGGCTCTCGTTCTCTCCCCCTCTCACACTCTCTCTCCCTCTCTCCTTCTCTCCCCCTCTCTCTCTCTCTCTCTCTCTCTCTCTCTCTCTCTCCCCCTCTCACACTCTCTCTCCCTCTCTCTCTCAGAGGGGTGAGGAGGGGATGCGAATGGGGTGCTGAAGGATTATTTAAGATGCTCTTTGAAGAGGTTTCAGATGTTTTTGGAAGATGGGTAGGGACTCTGCTGTCCTAGCTACAGGAGGAGGCTGGTTCCACAATTGGGATGCCAGGACAGAGAACAGCTTGGGTTGGGCTGAGTGGGAGCTGCCCTCCCCTCCCCTGCTTTGAGAAGTTACGAAAATTAAAATAAGTGTTAAGTAAAAAATAGAAAATAAAACTAACAAATAATTAAACACCAGCAGTAAAATAACAGGAGGGAACCGAGGAGTCTGGGTAAAAGAGGAGTCTGGGTAATAGAGGAGTCTGGGTAATAGAGGAGTCTGGGTAAAAGAGGAGTCTGGGTAAAAGAGGAGTCTGGGTAAAAGAGGAGTCTGGGTAAAAGAGGAGTCTGGGTAAAAGAGGAGTCTGGGTAATAGAGGAGTCTGGGTAAAAGAGGAGTCTGGGTAAAAGAGGAGTCTGGGTAAAAGAGGAGTCTGGGTAAAAGAGGAGTCTGGGTAATAGAGGAGTCTGGGTAATAGAGGAGTCTGGGTAAAAGAGGAGTCTGGGTAAAAGAGGAGTCTGGGTAAAAGAGGAGTCTGGGTAAAAGAGGAGTCTGGGTAAAAGAGGAGTCTGGGTAATAGAGGAGTCTGGGTAAAAGAGGAGTCTGGGTAAAAGAGGAGTCTGGGTAAAAGAGGAGTCTGGGTAAAAGAGGAGTCTGGGTAATAGAGGAGTCTGGGTAAAAGAGGAGTCTGGGTAAAAGAGGAGTCTGGGTAAAAGAGGAGTCTGGGTAATATGTACATGTAGGTAGAGTTAATGTGACTATGTATAGATAATAAACAGAGTAGCAGCATCATGAAAGAGGAGTCTGGGTAAAAGAGGAGTCTGGGTAATATGTACATGTAGGTAGAGTTAATGTGACTATGTATAGATAATAAACAGAGTAGCAGCATCATGAAAGAGGAGTCTGGGTAAAAGAGGAGTCTGGGTAATATGTACATGTAGGTAGAGTTAATGTGACTATGTATAGATAATAAAGAGAGTAGCAGCATCATGAAAGAGGAGTCTGGGTAAAAGAGGAGTCTGGGTAATATGTACATGTAGGTAGAGTTAATGTGACTATGTATAGATAATAAAGAGAGTAGCAGCATCATGAAAGAGGAGTCTGGGTAATATGTACATGTAGGTAGAGTTAATGTGACTATGTATAGATAATAAAGAGAGTAGCAGCATCATGAAAGAGGAGTCTGGGTAATATGTACATGTAGGTAGAGTTAATGTGACTATGTATAGATAATAAAGAGAGTAGCAGCATCATGAAAGAGGAGTCTGGGTAAAAGAGGAGTCTGGGTAATATGTACATGTAGGTAGAGTTAATGTGACTATGTATAGATAATAAAGAGAGTAGCAGCATCATGAAAGAGGAGTCTGGGTAAAAGAGGAGTCTGGGTAATATGTACATGTAGGTAGAGTTAATGTGACTATGTATAGATAATAAAGAGAGTAGCAGCATCATGAAAGAGGAGTCTGGGTAAAAGAGGAGTCTGGGTAATATGTACATGTAGGTAGAGTTAATGTGACTATGTATAGATAATAAAGAGAGTAGCAGCATCATGAAAGAGGAGTCTGGGTAAAAGAGGAGTCTGGGTAATATGTACATGTAGGTAGAGTTAATGTGACTATGTATAGATAATAAAGAGAGTAGCAGCATCATGAAAGAGGAGTCTGGGTAAAAGAGGAGTCTGGGTAAAAGAGGAGTCTGGGTAAAAGAGGAGTCTGGGTAATATGTACATGTAGGTAGAGTTAATGTGACTATGTATAGATAATAAAGAGAGTAGCAGCATCATGAAAGAGGAGTCTGGGTAAAAGAGGAGTCTGGGTAATATGTACATGTAGGTAGAGTTAATGTGACTATGTATAGATAATAAAGAGAGTAGCAGCATCATGAAAGAGGAGTCTGGGTAATATGTACATGTAGGTAGAGTTAATGTGACTATGTATAGATAATAAAGAGAGTAGCAGCATCATGAAAGAGGAGTCTGGGTAATATGTACATGTAGGTAGAGTTAATGTGACTATGTATAGATAATAAAGAGAGTAGCAGCATCATGAAAGAGGAGTCTGGGTAAAAGAGGAGTCTGGGTAATATGTACATGTAGGTAGAGTTAATGTGACTATGTATAGATAATAAAGAGAGTAGCAGCATCATGAAAGAGGAGTCTGGGTAAAAGAGGAGTCTGGGTAATATGTACATGTAGGTAGAGTTAATGTGACTATGTATAGATAATAAAGAGAGTAGCAGCATCATGAAAGAGGAGTCTGGGTAAAAGAGGAGTCTGGGTAATATGTACATGTAGGTAGAGTTAATGTGACTATGTATAGATAATAAAGAGAGTAGCAGCATCATGAAAGAGGAGTCTGGGTAAAAGAGGAGTCTGGGTAATATGTACATGTAGGTAGAGTTAATGTGACTATGTATAGATAATAAAGAGAGTAGCAGCATCATGAAAGAGGAGTCTGGGTAAAAGAGGAGTCTGGGTAATATGTACATGTAGGTAGAGTTAATGTGACTATGTATAGATAATAAAGAGAGTAGCAGCATCATGAAAGAGGAGTCTGGGTAAAAGAGGAGTCTGGGTAATATGTACATGTAGGTAGAGTTAATGTGACTATGTATAGATAATAAAGAGAGTAGCAGCATCATGAAAGAGGAGTCTGGGTAATATGTACATGTAGGTAGAGTTAATGTGACTATGTATAGATAATAAAGAGAGTAGCAGCATCATGAAAGAGGAGTCTGGGTAAAAGAGGAGTCTGGGTAATATGTACATGTAGGTAGAGTTAATGTGACTATGTATAGATAATAAAGAGAGTAGCAGCATCATGAAAGAGGAGTCTGGGTAAAAGAGGAGTCTGGGTAATATGTACATGTAGGTAGAGTTAATGTGACTATGTATAGATAATAAAGAGAGTAGCAGCATCATGAAAGAGGAGTCTGGGTAAAAGAGGAGTCTGGGTAATATGTACATGTAGGTAGAGTTAATGTGACTATGTATAGATAATAAAGAGAGTAGCAGCATCATGAAAGAGGAGTCTGGGTAATATGTACATGTAGGTAGAGTTAATGTGACTATGTATAGATAATAAACAGAGTAGCAGCATCATGAAAGAGGAGTCTGGGTAAAAGAGGAGTCTGGGTAATATGTACATGTAGGTAGAGTTAATGTGACTATGTATAGATAATAAAGAGAGTAGCAGCATCATGAAAGAGGAGTCTGGGTAAAGAGGAGTCTGGGTAATATGTACATGTAGGTAGAGTTAATGTGACTATGTATAGATAATAAAGAGAGTAGCAGCATCATGAAAGAGGAGTCTGGGTAAAAGAGGAGTCTGGGTAATATGTACATGTAGGTAGAGTTAATGTGACTATGTATAGATAATAAAAGAGTAGCAGCATCATGAAAGAGGAGTCTGGGTAAAAGAGGAGTCTGGGTAATATGTACATGTAGGTAGAGTTAATGTGACTATGTATAGATAATAAAGAGAGTAGCAGCATCATGAAAGAGGAGTCTGGGTAAAAGAGGAGTCTGGGTAATATGTACATGTAGGTAGAGTTAAAGTGACTATGTATAGATAATAAAGAGAGTAGCAGCATCATGAAAGAGGAGTCTGGGTAAAAGAGGAGTCTGGGTAATATGTACATGTAGGTAGAGTTAATGTGACTATGTATAGATAATAAAGAGAGTAGCAGCATCATGAAAGAGGAGTCTGGGTAAAAGAGGAGTCTGGGTAATATGTACATGTAGGTAGAGTTAAAGTGACTATGTATAGATAATAAAGAGAGTAGCAGCATCATGAAAGAGGAGTCTGGGTAAAAGAGGAGTCTGGGTAATATGTACATGTAGGTAGAGTTAATGTGACTATGTATAGATAATAAAGAGAGTAGCAGCATCATGAAAGAGGAGTCTGGGTAAAAGAGGAGTCTGGGTAATATGTACATGTAGGTAGAGTTAATGTGACTATGTATAGATAATAAAGAGAGTAGCAGCATCATGAAAGAGGAGTCTGGGTAAAAGAGGAGTCTGGGTAATATGTACATGTAGGTAGAGTTAATGTGACTATGTATAGATAATAAAGAGAGTAGCAGCATCATGAAAGAGGAGTCTGGGTAAAAGAGGAGTCTGGGTAATATGTACATGTAGGTAGAGTTAATGTGACTATGTATAGATAATAAAGAGAGTAGCAGCATCATGAAAGAGGAGTCTGGGTAAAAGAGGAGTCTGGGTAATATGTACATGTAGGTAGAGTTAAAGTGACTATGTATAGATAATAAAGAGAGTAGCAGCATCATGAAAGAGGAGTCTGGGTAAAAGAGGAGTCTGGGTAATATGTACATGTAGGTAGAGTTAATGTGACTATGTATAGATAATAAAGAGAGTAGCAGCATCATGAAAGAGGAGTCTGGGTAAAAGAGGAGTCTGGGTAATATGTACATGTAGGTAGAGTTAAAGTGACTATGTATAGATAATAAAGAGAGTAGCAGCATCATGAAAGAGGAGTCTGGGTAAAAGAGGAGTCTGGGTAATATGTACATGTAGGTAGAGTTAATGTGACTATGTATAGATAATAAAGAGAGTAGCAGCATCATGAAAGAGGAGTCTGGGTAAAAGAGGAGTCTGGGTAATATGTACATGTAGGTAGAGTTAAAGTGACTATGTATAGATAATAAACAGAGTAGCAGCATCATGAAAGAGGAGTCTGGGTAAAAGAGGAGTCTGGGTAGCCCTTTGATTAGATGTTCAGGAGTCTTACGGCTTGGAGGTAGAAGCTGTTAAGAAGCCTTTTGGACCTAGCACTCCGGTACTGATTCCCGTGCGGTAGCAGTCTCTGACTGGCTGGAGTCTCTGACCATTTTCAGGGCTGTCCTCTGGCACTGCCTGGTATAGAGGTCCTGGATGGCAGGAAGCTTGGCCCCAGTGATGTACTGGGCCATATGCACTACCCTCTGTAGTGCCTTGCGGTCAGAGGCCGAGCAATTGCCATACCAGGCAGTGATGCAACCATGCTCTCGATAGTGCAGTTGTAGAACCATTTGAGGATCTGAGGACACATGCCAAATCATTTTAGTTTCCTGAGAGGGAGTAGGCTTTGTCGTGCCCTCTTCACGATTGTCTTGGTGTGTTTGGACCATTCTAGTTTGTTGTTGATGTGGACACCAAGGAACTTGAAGCTCTCAACATGTTCCACTACTGCCCCGTCGATGAGAAGAAGAGAGTATATTGTGTTATTGATGCGTGTTGTGAAGCATTGACTCATCCAGCTGTAATGCATATAATTCACTGGCTTGTATGCGAAGCAGTAATTGTTTCAAAACATCTCCTGCCATGTCACTGATGCATTGTGAAGCATTGTTTGATGAAGTCATTGTCTGTATAGTTTTTTGTCCTTTCCCCCAGCATTGTCCCAGCCATATCCCCGGCAGCAGGAAGAATTAAGTCCTCCACAATAGTATGGGACTTGCCTGTCCCAGCCACTCCTCTACAATAGTATGGGACTTGTCTGTCCTAGCTACTCCTCCACAATAGTATGGGGACTTGCCTGTCCTAGCTACACCTCTACAATAGTATGGGGACTTGCCTGTCCTAGCTACACCTCTACAATAGAATGGGGACTTGCCTGTCCTAGCTACTCCTCCACAATAGTATGGGGCTTGTCTGTCCTAGCTACTCCTCCACAATAGTATGGGGACTTGCCTGTCCTAGCTACACCTCTACAATAGTATGGGGACTTGCCTGTCCTAGCCACTCAGTAGCTCACCACATAAGCCCTTTCTAGCTCCTTCTTATTAAAGATATCTGTTGCTTTTATACATGTCTTACTACTCGAAAGTCATCTTTATTCTCACTCAAAAACCTCCCATGGCTTATTTTTTAAATTGTTATGTGTTGTTTCTAAATGTCTGCACAAGAGGGAATGTTTCCTGTGAGAGAGTAACGTCTTTCTTCTGTTGAAGGAGAGGCGGACCAAAACGCAGCGTGGTTATTGTGATCTTTAATAAAGATGATAAATGAACAATATACAAAAAACAAGAAACGTGAAAAACCGAAAACAGCCCAATCTGGTGTAACAAACACAAAGACAGGAACAATCACCCACAAAACAGCCCTATCTGGTGTAACAAACACAAAGACAGGAACAATCACCCACAAAACAGCCCTATCTGGTGTAACAAACACAAAGACAGGAACAATCACCCACAAAACAGCCCTATCTGGTGTAACAAACACAAAGACAGGAACAATCACCTACAAAACGGCCCTATCTGGTGTAAACAAACACAAAGACAGGAACAATCACCTACAAAACGGCCCTATCTGGTGTAAACAAACACAAAGACAGGAACAATCACCCACAAAACAGCCCTATCTGGTGTAACAAACACAAAGACAGGAACAATCACCTACAAAACGGCCCTATCTGGTGTAAACAAACACAAAGACAGGAACAATCACCCACAAAACAGCCCTATCTGGTGTAAACAAACACAAAGACAGGAACAATCACCTACAAAACAGCCCTATCTGGTGTAACAAACACAGGAACAATCACCCACAAAACAGCCCTATCTGGTGTAACAAAGACAGGAACAATCACCCACAAAACAGCCCTATCTGGTGTAACAAACACAGGAACAATCACCCACAAAACAGCCCTGTCTGGTGTAACAAACACAGGAACAATCACCCACAAAACAGCCCTGTCTGGTGTAACAAACACAGGAACAATCACCCACAAAACAGCCCTGTCTGGTGTAACAAACACAGGAACAATCACCCACAAAACAGCCCTATCTGGTGTAACAAAGACAGGAACAATCACCCACAAAACAGTCCTATCTGGTGTAACAAACACAGGAACAATCACCCACAAAACAGCCCTGTCTGGTGTAACAAACACAGGAACAATCACCCACAAAACAGCCCTATCTGGTGTAACAAAGACAGGAACAATCACCCACAAAACAGCCCTATCTGGTGTAACAAACACAGGAACAATCACCCACAAAACAGCCCTATCTGGTGTAACAAACACAGAGACAGGAACAATCACCCACAAAACAGCCCAATCTGGTGTAACAAACACAAAGACAGGAACAATCACCCACAAAACAGCCCTATCTGGTGTAACAAACACAAAGACAGGAACAATCACCCACAAAACAGCCCAATCTGGTGTAACAAACACAAAGACAGGAACAATCACCCACAAAACAGCCCTATCTGGTGTAACAAACACAAAGACAGGAACAATCACCCACAAAACAGCCCTATCTGGTGTAACAAACACAGGAACAATCACCCACAAAACAGCCCTATCTGGTGTAACAAACACAGGAACAATCACCCACAAAACAGCCCTATCTGGTGTAACAAACACAGGAACAATCACCCACAAAACAGCCCTATCAAAACAGGAACAATCACCCACAAAACAGCCCTATCTGGTGTAACAAACACAAAGACAGGAACAATCACCCACAAAACAGCCCTATCTGGTGTAACAAACACAAAGACAGGAACAATCACCCACAAAACAGCCCTATCTGGTGTAACAAACACAAAGACAGGAACAATCACCCACAAAACAGCCCTATCTGGTGTAACAAACACAAAGACAGGAACAATCACCCACAAAACAGCCCTATCTGGTGTAACAAACACAAAGACAGGAACAATCACCCACAAAACAGCCCTATCTGGTGTAACAAACACAAAGACAGGAACAATCACAATCCCACAAAACAGCCCTATCTGGTGTAACAAACACAAAGACAGGAACAATCACCCACAAAACAGCCCTATCTGGTGTAACAAACACAAAGACAGGAACAATCACCCACAAAACAGCCCTATCTGGTGTAACAAACACAGAGACAGGAACAATCACCCACAAAACAGCCCTATCTGGTGTAACAAACACAAAGACAGGAACAATCACCCACAAAACAGCCCTATCTGGTGTAACAAACACAGGAACAATCACCCACAAAACAGCCCTATCTGGTGTAACAAACACAGAGACTGGAACAATCACCCACAAAACAGCCCTATCTGGTGTAACAAACACAGGAACAATCACCCACAAAACAGCCCTATCTGGTGTAACAAACACAGGAACAATCACCCACAAAACAGCCCTATCTGGTGTAACAAACACAAAGACAGGAACAATCACCCACAAAAACAGTCCTATCTGGTGTAACAAACACAGGAACAATCACCCACAAAACAGCCCTATCTGGTGTAACAAACACAAAGACAGGAACAATCACCCACAAAACAGCCCTATCTGGTGTAACAAACACAAAGACAGGAACAATCACCCACAAAACAGCCCTATCTGGTGTAACAAACACAAAGACAGGAACAATCACCCACAAAACAGCCCTATCTGGTGTAACAAACACAAAGACAGGAACAATCACCCACAAAACAGCCCTATCTGGTGTAACAAACACAAAGACAGGAACAATCACCCACAAAACAGCCCTATCTGGTGTAACAAACACAGAGACAGGAACAATCACCCACAAAACAGCCCTATCTGGTGTAACAAACACAAAGACAGGAACAATCACCCACAAAACAGCCCTATCTGGTGTAACAAACACAAAGACAGGAACAATCACCCACAAAACAGCCCTATCTGGTGTAACAAAACAAAGACAGGAACAATCACCCACAAAAAGCCCTGTCTGGTGTAACAAACACAGGAACAATCACCCACAAAACAGTCCTATCTGGTGTAACAAACACAGAGACAGGAACAATCACCCACAAAACAGTCCTATCTGGTGTAACAAACACAGAGACTGGAACAATCACCCACAAAAAACTGGTGTAACAAAAAACAGCCCCATCTGGTGTAACAAACACAAAGACTGGAACAATCACCCACAAAACAGCCCTATCTGGTGTAACAAACACAAAGACTGGAACAATCACCCACAAAACAGCCCTATCTGGTGTAACAAACACAAAGACTGGAACAATCACCCACAAAACAGCCCTATCTGGTGTAACAAACACAAAGACTGGAACAATCACCCACAAAACAGCCCTATCTGGTGTAACAAACACAGAGACTGGAACAATCACCCACAAAACAGCCCTATCTGGTGTAACAAACACAGAGACAGGAACAATCACCCACAAAACAGCCCTATCTGGTGTAACAAACACAAAGACAGGAACAATCACCCACAAAACAGCCCTATCTGGTGTAACAAACACAAAGACAGGAACAATCACCCACAAAACAGCCCTATCTGGTGTAACAAACACAAAGACAGGAACAATCACCCACAAAACAGCCCTATCTGGTGTAACAAACACAAAGACAGAACAATCACCCACAAAACAGCCCTATCTGGTGTAACAAACACAAAGACTGGAACAATCACCCACAAAACGGCCCTATCTGGTGTAACAAACACAAAGACAGGAACAATCACCCACAAAACAGCCCTATCTGGTGTAACAAACACAAAGACAGGAACAATCACCCACAAAACAGCCCTATCTGGTGTAACAAACACAAAGACAGGAACAATCACCCACAAAACAGCCCTATCTGGTGTAACAAACACAAAACAGAACAATCCCACAAAACAGCCCTATCTGGTGTAACAAACACAAAGACAGGAACAATCACCTACAAAACAGCCCTATCTGGTGTAACAAACACAGGAACAATCACCCACAAAACAGCCCTATCTGGTGTAACAAACACAGAGACTGGAACAATCACCCACAAAACAGCCCTATCTGGTGTAACAAAACACAGGAACAATCACCCACAAAACAGCCCTATCTGGTGTAACAAACACAGGAACAGCCCTATCTGGTGTAACAAACACAGGAACAATCAGCCCTATCTGGTGTAACAAAACACAGGAACAATCACCCACAAAACAGCCCTATCTGGTGTAACAAACACAAAGACAGGAACAATCACCCACAAAACAGTCCTATCTGGTGTAACAAACACAGGAACAATCACCCACAAAACAGCCCTATCTGGTGTAACAAACACAAAGACAGGAACAATCACCCACAAAACAGCCCTATCTGGTGTAACAAACACAAAGACAGGAACAATCACCCACAAAACAGCCCTGTCTGGTGTAACAAACACAGGAACAATCACCCACAAAACAGTCCTATCTGGTGTAACAAACACAGAGACAGGAACAATCACCCACAAAACAGTCCTATCTGGTGTAACAAACACAGAGACTGGAACAATCACCCACAAAACAGCCCCATCTGGTGTAACAAACACAAAGACTGGAACAATCACCCACAAAACAGCCCTATCTGGTGTAACAAACACAAAGACTGGAACAATCACCCACAAAACAGCCCTATCTGGTGTAACAAACACAAAGACTGGAACAATCACCCACAAAACAGCCCTATCTGGTGTAACAAACACAAAGACTGGAACAATCACCCACAAAACAGCCCTATCTGGTGTAACAAACACAAAGACTGGAACAATCACCCACAAAACAGCCCTATCTGGTGTAACAAACACAGAGACTGGAACAATCACCCACAAAACAGCCCTATCTGGTGTAACAAACACAGAGACAGGAACAATCACCCACAAAACAGCCCTATCTGGTGTAACAAACACAAAGACAGGAACAATCACCCACAAAACAGCCCTATCTGGTGTAACAAACACAAAGACAGGAACAATCACCCACAAAACAGCCCTATCTGGTGTAACAAACACAAAGACAGGAACAATCACCCACAAAACAGCCCTATCTGGTGTAACAAACACAAAGACAGGAACAATCACCCACAAAACAGCCCTATCTGGTGTAACAAACACAAAGACTGGAACAATCACCCACAAAACGGCCCTATCTGGTGTAACAAACACAAAGACAGGAACAATCACCCACAAAACAGCCCTATCTGGTGTAACAAACACAAAGACAGGAACAATCACCCACAAAACAGCCCTATCTGGTGTAACAAACACAAAGACAGGAACAATCACCCACAAAACAGCCCTATCTGGTGTAACAAACACAAAGACAGGAACAATCACCCACAAAACAGCCCTATCTGGTGTAACAAACACAAAGACAGGAACAATCACCTACAAAACAGCCCTATCTGGTGTAACAAACACAGGAACAATCACCCACAAAACGGCCCTATCTGGTGTAACAAACACAGAGACTGGAACAATCACCCACAAAACAGCCCTATCTGGTGTAACAAACACAGGAACAATCACCCACAAAACAGCCCTATCTGGTGTAACAAACACAGGAACAATCACCCACAAAACAGCCCTATCTGGTGTAACAAACACAAAGACAGGAACAATCACCCACAAAACAGTCCTATCTGGTGTAACAAACACAGGAACAATCACCCACAAAACAGCCCTATCTGGTGTAACAAACACAAAGACAGGAACAATCACCCACAAAACAGCCCTATCTGGTGTAACAAACACAAAGACAGGAACAATCACCCACAAAACAGCCCTGTCTGGTGTAACAAACACAGGAACAATCACCCACAAAACAGTCCTATCTGGTGTAACAAACACAGAGACAGGAACAATCACCCACAAAACAGTCCTATCTGGTGTAACAAACACAGAGACTGGAACAATCACCCACAAAACAGCCCCATCTGGTGTAACAAACACAAAGACTGGAACAATCACCCACAAAACAGCCCTATCTGGTGTAACAAACACAAAGACTGGAACAATCACCCACAAAACAGCCCTATCTGGTGTAACAAACACAAAGACTGGAACAATCACCCACAAAACAGCCCTATCTGGTGTAACAAACACAAAGACTGGAACAATCACCCACAAAACAGCCCTATCTGGTGTAACAAACACAGAGACTGGAACAATCTAACAAACACAGAGACTGGAACAATCACCCACAAAACAGCCCTATCTGGTGTAACAAACACAGAGACAGGAACAATCACCCACAAAACAGCCCTATCTGGTGTAACAAACACAAAGACAGGAACAATCACCCACAAAACAGCCCTATCTGGTGTAACAAACACAAAGACAGGAACAATCACCCACAAAACAGCCCTATCTGGTGTAACAAACACAAAGACAGGAACAATCACCCACAAAACAGCCCTATCTGGTGTAACAAACACAAAGACAGGAACAATCACCCACAAAACAGCCCTATCTGGTGTAACAAACACAAAGACAGGAACAATCACCCACAAAACAGCCCTATCTGGTGTAACAAACACAAAGACTGGAACAATCACCCACAAAACGGCCCTATCTGGTGTAACAAACACAAAGACAGGAACAATCACCCACAAAACAGCCCTATCTGGTGTAACAAACACAAAGACAGGAACAATCACCCACAAAACAGCCCTATCTGGTGTAACAAACACAAAGACAGGAACAATCACCCACAAAACAGCCCTATCTGGTGTAACAAACACAAAGACAGGAACAATCACCTACAAAACAGCCCTATCTGGTGTAACAAACACAGGAACAATCACCCACAAAACGGCCCTATCTGGTGTAACAAACACAGAGACTGGAACAATCACCCACAAAACAGCCCTATCTGGTGTAACAAACACAGGAACAATCACCCACAAAACAGCCCTATCTGGTGTAACAAACACAGGAACAATCACCCACAAAACAGCCCTATCTGGTGTAACAAACACAAAGACAGGAACAATCACCAACAAAACAGTCCTATCTGGTGTAACAAACACAGGAACAATCACCCACAAAACAGCCCTATCTGGTCTAACAAACACAAAGACAGGAACAATCACCCACAAAACAGCCCTATCTGGTGTAACAAACACAAAGACAGGAACAATCACCCACAAAACAGCCCTATCTGGTGTAACAAACACAAAGACAGGAACAATCACCCACAAAACAGCCCTATCTGGTGTAACAAACACAAAGACAGGAACAATCACCCACAAAACAGCCCTATCTGGTGTAACAAACACAAAGACAGGAACAATCACCCACAAAACAGCCCTATCTGGTGTAACAAACACAAAGACAGGAACAATCACCCACAAAACAGCCCTATCTGGTGTAACAAACACAAAGACAGGAACAATCACCCACAAAACAGCCCTATCTGGTGTAACAAACACAGAGACAGGAACAATCACCCACAAAACGGCCCTATCTGGTGTAACAAACACAAAGACAGGAACAATCACCCACAAAACAGCCCTATCTGGTGTAACAAACACAGGAACAATCACCCACAAAACAGCCCTATCTGGTGTAACAAACACAGAGACTGGAACAATCACCCACAAAACAGCCCTATCTGGTGTAACAAACACAGGAACAATCACCCACAAAACAGCCCTATCTGGTGTAACAAACACAGGAACAATCACCCACAAAACAGCCCTATCTGGTGTAACAAACACAAAGACAGGAACAATCACCCACAAAACAGTCCTATCTGGTGTAACAAACACAGGAACAATCACCCACAAAACAGCCCTATCTGGTGTAACAAACACAAAGACAGGAACAATCACCCACAAAACAGCCCTATCTGGTGTAACAAACACAAAGACAGGAACAATCACCCACAAAACAGCCCTATCTGGTGTAACAAACACAAAGACAGGAACAATCACCCACAAAACAGCCCTATCTGGTGTAACAAACACAAAGACAGGAACAATCACCCACAAAACAGCCCTATCTGGTGTAACAAACACAAAGACAGGAACAATCACCCACAAAACAGCCCTATCTGGTGTAACAAACACAGAGACAGGAACAATCACCCACAAAACGGCCCTATCTGGTGTAACAAACACAAAGACAGGAACAATCACCCACAAAACAGCCCTATCTGGTGTAACAAACACAAAGACAGGAACAATCACCCACAAAACAGCCCTGTCTGGTGTAACAAACACAGGAACAATCACCCACAAAACAGTCCTATCTGGTGTAACAAACACAGAGACAGGAACAATCACCCACAAAACAGTCCTATCTGGTGTAACAAACACAGAGACTGGAACAATCACCCACAAAACAGCCCCATCTGGTGTAACAAACACAAAGACTGGAACAATCACCCACAAAACAGCCCTATCTGGTGTAACAAACACAAAGACTGGAACAATCACCCACAAAACAGCCCTATCTGGTGTAACAAACACAAAGACTGGAACAATCACCCACAAAACAGCCCTATCTGGTGTAACAAACACAAAGACTGGAACAATCACCCACAAAACAGCCCTATCTGGTGTAACAAACACAGAGACTGGAACAATCACCCACAAAACAGCCCTATCTGGTGTAACAAACACAGAGACAGGAACAATCACCCACAAAACAGCCCTATCTGGTGTAACAAACACAAAGACAGGAACAATCACCCACAAAACAGCCCTATCTGGTGTAACAAACACAAAGACAGGAACAATCACCCACAAAACAGCCCTATCTGGTGTAACAAACACAAAGACAGGAACAATCACCCACAAAACAGCCCTATCTGGTGTAACAAACACAAAGACAGGAACAATCACCCACAAAACAGCCCTATCTGGTGTAACAAACACAAAGACTGGAACAATCACCCACAAAACGGCCCTATCTGGTGTAACAAACACAAAGACAGGAACAATCACCCACAAAACAGCCCTATCTGGTGTAACAAACACAAAGACAGGAACAATCACCCACAAAACAGCCCTATCTGGTGTAACAAACACAAAGACAGGAACAATCACCCACAAAACAGCCCTATCTGGTGTAACAAACACAAAGACAGGAACAATCACCCACAAAACAGCCCTATCTGGTGTAACAAACACAGAGACAGGAACAATCACCCACAAAACAGCCCTATCTGGTGTAACAAACACAGGAACAATCACCCACAAAACGGCCCTATCTGGTGTAACAAACACAGGAACAATCACCCACTGGGTAACAAACACAGGAACAATCACCCACAAACGGCCCTATCTGGTGTAACAAACACAGGAACAATCACCCACAAAACAGCCCTATCTGGTGTAACAAACACAAAGACAGGAACAATCACCCACAAAACAGCCCTATCTGGTGTAACAAACACAAAGACAGGAACAATCACCCACAAAACAGCCCTATCTGGTGTAACAAACACAAAGACAGGAACAATCACCCACAAAACAGCCCTATCTGGTGTAACAAACACAAAGACAGGAACAATCACCCACAAAACAGCCCTATCTGGTGTAACAAACACAAAGACAGGAACAATCACCCACAAAACAGCCCTATCTGGTGTAACAAACACAGGAACAATCACCCACAAAACAGCCCTATCTGGTGTAACAAACACAAAGACAGGAACAATCACCCACAAAACAGCCCTATCTGGTGTAACAAACACAAACACAGGAACAATCACCCACAAAACGGCCCTATCTGGTGTAACAAACACAAAGACAGGAACAATCACCCACAAAACCCAACACAAAACAGGCTACCTAAATATGGCTCCCAATCAGAGACAATGACTAACACCTGCCTCTGATTGAGAACCATATCAGGCCCAAACACAGAAACAGACAAACAAGACCTCCAACATAGAATGCCCACTCAGATCACACCCTGACCAAACAAAACATAGAAACATACAAAGCAAACTATGGTCAGGTTGTGACAGTACCCCCCCACCAAGGTGCGGACTCCAGCTGCAAAACCTGAACCTATTATTGGGGAGGGTCTGGGTGGGCATCTGTCCGCGGTGGCGGGTCTGGTGCTGGACATGGCCCCCACTTCACTATAGTCTTAGTCCGCCCCATTGTCCGCTTCCGTGGCCTCCTAACCACGGCGACCCTTCTAAATGTACCCACTGGACTGAGGGGCAACTCGGGACAGAGGGGCAGCTTGGGACAGAGGGGCAGCTCGGGACAGAGGGGCAGCTCGGGACAGAGGGGCAGCTCCGTACTGGCTGACGACTCTGGCAGATCCTGGCTGACCAGCGGCTCTGGCAGAACCTGGCTGACTGGCTGCTCTGGCAGATCCTGGCTGAATGGCGGTTTTGGCAGATCCTGGCTGAATGGCGGCTCCTTGCAGACTGGCGGCACTGGCGGCTCCTGGTGGCTCCTGGCTGACTGGCGGCACTGGCGGCTCCTGGCTGACTGGCGGCACTGGCGGCTCCTGGCTGACTGGCGGCACTGGCGGCTCCTGGCTGACTGGCGACACTGGCGGCTCCTGGCTGACTGGCGGCACTGGCGGCTCCTGGCTGACTGGCGGCACTGGCGGCTCCTTGCAGACTGGCGGCACTGGCGGCTCCTTGCAGACTGGCGGCACTGGCGGCTCCTTGCAGACTGGCGGCACTGGCGGCGCTGGGCAGACTGGCGTTACTGGCGGCGCTGGGCAGACGGGTGGCTCAGGCAGCGCTGGGCAGACTGGCGACTCTGATGGCGCTGGGCAGACGGGTAGCTCAGGCGGCGCTGGGCAGACGGGAGACTCCAGCAGCGCTGGAGAGGGACGCACTATAGGCCTGATGCGTGGTGCCGGCACTGGTGGTACTGGGCCGAGGACACGCACCTCAGGGCGAGTGCGGGGAGGAGAAACAGGTAGTACTGGGCTCTGGACACGCACAGGAAGCCTGGTGCGGGGGGCTGCCACCGGAGGCCTGGTGTGTGTGGCACTGGATAGACCGGACCGTGCAGGTGCACTGGAGCTCTTGAGCACCGAGCCTGCCCAACCTTACCTGGCTCGATGCCCACTCTAGCCCGGCCGATAAGAGGAGCTGGTATATACCGCACCGGGCTATGCACCCGCACTGGAGACACCGTGCACTCCACAGCATAATACGGTGCCTGCCCGGTCCCTCTCGCTCTCCGGTAAGCACAGGAAGTTGACGCAGGTCTCCTACCTGGCTTCGCCATACTCCCTGTGTGCTTCCCCCCCCCCAAGACATTTTTGGGGCTGACTCTCGGGCTTCCTACCGCGCTGCCGTGCTCGCTTCGCCAACCTCATTCTCCTGTAACCTTCCTCGCACTGCTCCATCGAATCCCAGGCGGGCTCCGGCACTCTCCTTGGGTCGACCGCCCAACTGTCTATCTCTTCCCAAGTTGTGTAGTCCAGATTCTGCTCCCATGTCCCGAAATCCTGACATCGCTGCCTCTCCTGCTCCTCGTAATGCCGCCTCTCTGCTTTCGCTGCCTCCAGCTCTGCTATGGGGCAGCGATATTCCCCTGGCTCTGCCCAGGGTCCCTTTCCATCCAACTCGTCCTCCCAAGTCCATGAGTCTTGTGATGCTGGCTGATTCTCACCACGCCGCTTGGTCCTGTTGTGGTGGGTGATTCTGTCACGGCTTTCTTCTGTTGAAGGAGAGGCGGACCAAAACGCAGCGTGGATATTTTGATACATCTTTAATAAAGATGATAAATGAACAATATACAAAAATAAGAAACGTGAAAAAACGAAAACAGCCCCATCTGGTGTAACAAACACAAAGACAGGAACAATCACCCACAAAACAGCCCTATCTGGTGTAACAAACACAGAGACAGGAACAATCACCCACAAAACAGCCCTATCTGGTGTAACAAACACAGAGACAGGAACAATCACCCACAAAACAGCCCTATCTGGTGTAACAAACACAGAGACAGGAACAATCACCCACAAAACAGCCCTATCTGGTGTAACAAACACAAAGACAGGAACAATCACCCACAAAACAGCCCTATCTGGTGTAACAAACACAAAGACAGGAACAATCACCCACAAACCAGCCCTATCTGGTGTAACAAACACAAAGACAGGAACAATCACCCACAAAACAGCCCTATCTGGTGTAACAAACACAGGAACAATCACCTACAAAACAGCCCTATCTGGTGTAACAAACACAAAGACAGGAACAATCACCCACAAAACAGCCCTATCTGGTGTAACAAACACAGGAACAATCACCTACAAAACAGTCCTATCTGGTGTAACAAACACAAAGACAGGAACAATCACCCACAAAACAGCCCTATCTGGTGTAACAAACACAAAGACAGGAACAATCACCCACAAAACAGCCCTATCTGGTGTAACAAACACAAAGACAGGAACAATCACCCACAAAACAGCCCTATCTGGTGTAACAAACACAGAGACTGGAACAATCACCCACAAAACAGCCCCGTCTGGTGTAACAAACACAGAGACAGGAACAATCACCCACAAAACAGTCCTATCTGGTGAAACAAACACAAAGACAGGAACAATCACCCACAAAACAGCCCTATCTGGTGTAACAAACACAGAGACAGGAACAATCACCCACAAAACAGTCCTATCTGGTGTAACAAACACAAAGACAGGAACAATCACCCACAAAACAGCCCTATCTGGTGTAACAAACACAAAGACAGGAACAATCACCCACAAAACAGCCCTATCTGGTGTAACAAACACAGGAACAATCACCCACAAAACAGCCCTATCTGGTGTAACAAACACAAAGACAGGAACAATCACCCACAAAACAGCCCTGTCTGGTGTAACAAACACAAAGACAGGAACAATCACCCACAAAACAGCCCTATCTGGTGTAACAAACACAGGAACAATCACCCACAAAACCCAACACAAAACAGGCTACCTAAATATGGCTCCCAATCAGAGACAATGACAAACAAGACATCCAACATAGAATGCCCACTCAGATCACACCCTGACCAAATAAAACATAGAACATACAAAGCAAACTATGGTCAGGGTGTGACAGAGAGAGTAACGGTTAATGTGATTGGATGTTAATTATTTGACTAGGATACCTGTATTTGACATTGTGTTGTTATTTCGCTGAACACTTTATTTTTGGGTAGTGAAACGAGGCTACTCAGGTGAGAAAAAAAACTCACCCACATGCATAGCCCGTTGTAAAATATAAATGGACTGTTTGAAAATGTATAAAACAGGGCAAAAGCTAGAATGGGATGTTATCGGTAGAATGGAATGTTATCGGTAGAATGGGATGTTATCGGTAGAATGGGATGTTATCGGTAGAATGGGATGTTATTGATATCTTGAGGAAATCCGTGTCTTGTCTAGACCACCTGTTAAATTCAGTATGAATCCATTAGACCAATAGACTGTTAGAACGTTAGACCAATAGAACGTTAGACCAATAGACCGTTAGACCAATAGAATGTTAGACCAATAGACCGTTAGACCAATAGAACGTTAGACCAATAGACCGTTAGACCAATAGAATGTTAGACCAATAGACCGTTAGACCAATAGACTGTTAGACCATTAATCCATTAGACCGTTAGAATGATAGACCGTTAGAATGATAGACCGTTAGAATGATAGACCGTTAGAATGATAGACCGTTAGAATGTTAGACCGTTAGAATGATAGACCGTTAGAATGATAGACCGTTAGAATGTTAGACCGTTAGAATGATAGACCGTTAGAATGATAGACCAATAGAATCATAGACCAATAGAACATTAGACCAATAGACCGTTAGAATGTTAGACCGTTAGAATGATAGACCAATAGAATGATAGACCAATAGAATGATAGACCGTTAGAATGATAGACCGTTAGAATGTTAGACCGTTAGAATGATAGACCGTTAGAATGATAGACCGTTAGAATGATAGACCGTTAGAATGATAGACCAATAGAACGTTAGACCAATAGACCGTTAGAATGATAGACCAATAGAATGTTAGACCATTAGAATGATAGACCAATAGAATGTTAGACCGTTAGAATGATAGACCATTAGAATGTTAGACCGTTAGAATGATAGACCGTTAGAATGTTAGACCAATAGAACGTTAGAATGTTAGACCGATAGAATGATAGACCAATAGAATGATAGACCGTTAGAATGATAGACCGTTAGAATGATAGACCAATAGAACGTTAGACCAATAGACCGTTACAATGATAGACCGTTAGAATGATAGACCAATAGAACGTTAGACCAATAGACCGTTAGACCAATAGACCATTAGACCAATATACCGTTAGAATGATAGATCAATAGAATGATAGACCGTTAGAATGTTAGACCATTAGAATTAGTTAGAATGTTAGACCATTAGAATGATAGACCGTTAGAATGTTAGACCAATAGAACGTTAGAATGATAGACCGTTAGAATGATAGACCAATAGAATGATAGACCAATAGAATGATAGACCGTTAGAATGATAGACCGTTAGAATGATAGACCGTTAGAATGTTAGACCAATAGACCGTTAGAATGATAGACCGTTAGAATGTTAGACCAATAGACCGTTAGAATGATAGACCGTTAGAATGATAGACCAATAGAACGTTAGACCAATAGACCGTTACAATGATAGACCGTTAGAATGATAGACCAATAGAACGTTAGACCAATAGACCGTTAGACCAATAGGCCATTAGACCAATATACCGTTAGAATGATAGATCAATAGAATGATAGACCGTTAGAATGTTAGACCATTAGAATGATAGACCGTTAGAATGTTAGACCAATAGACCGTTAGAATGATAGACCGTTAGAATGATAGACCAATAGAATGATAGACCAATAGAATGATAGACCGTTAGAATGATAGACCGTTAGAATGATAGACCGTTAGAATGATAGACCCGTTAGAATGATAGACGTTAGAAATAGAATGATAGACCAATAGAATGATAGACCGTTAGAATGATAGACCGTTAGAATGATAGACCGTTAGAATGATAGACCGTTAGAATGATAGACCGTTAGAATGATAGACCGTTAGAATGATAGACCAATAGAATGATAGACCGTTAGAATGATAGACCGTTAGAATGATAGACCGTTAGAATGATAGACCGTTAGAATGATAGACCGTTAGATAGACCGTTAGAATGATAGACCAATAGTTAGACCAATAATATGACCAATAGACCGTTAGAATGATAGACCCGTTAGACCAATGACCGTTAGACCAATAGACCGTTAGAATGATAGACCAATAGAACCGTTAGAATGAATAGACCAATAGAATGATAGACCGTTAGAATGATAGACCGTTAGAATGATAGACCGTTAGAATGATAGACCAATAGAATGTTAGACCAATAGACCGTTAGAATGATAGACCAATAGAATGATAGACCAATAGAATGATAGACCGTTAGAATGATAGACCGTTAGAATGTTAGACCAATAGACCGTTAGAATGATAGACCGTTAGAATGATAGACCGTTAGAATGATAGACCGTTAGAATGATAGACCGTTAGAATGATAGACCGTTAGAATGATAGACCGTTAGAAATAGACCGTTAGAATGATAGACCGTTAGAATGATAGACCGTTAGAATGATAGACCGTTAGAATGATAGACCAATAGAATGATAGACCGTTAGAATGATAGACCGTTAGAAATGACCGTTAGACCAATAGACCGTTAGAATGATAGACCGTTAGAATGATGAATAGACCGTTAGAATGATAGACCAATAGAATGATAGACCGTTAGAATGATAGACCGTTAGAATGATAGACCGTTAGAATGATAGACCGTTAGAATGATAGACCAATAGAATGATAGACCAATAGAATGATAGACCGTTAGACCAATAGACCGTTAGAATGATAGACCAATAGAATGATTAGACCAATGATAGACCGTTAGAAATAGACCGTTAGACCAATAGACCGTTAGAATGATAGACCAATAGAATGATAGACCAATAGAATGATAGACCGTTAGAATGTTAGACCGTTAGAATGATAGACCATTAGAATGATAGACCGTTAGAATGATAGACCGTTAGAATGTTAGACCAATAGAACGTTAGAATGTTAGACCGATAGAATGATAGACCAATAGAATGATAGACCGTTAGAATGATAGACCGTTAGAATGATAGACCGTTAGAATGATAGACCGTTAGAATGTTAGACCAATAGAACGTTAGAAATAGAATGATAGACCGTTAGAATGATAGACCAATAGAATGATAGACCGTTAGAATGATAGACCGTTAGAATGATAGACCGTTAGAATGATAGACCGTTAGAATGATAGACCGTTAGAATGATAGACCAATAGAATGAATGATAGACCAATAGAATGATAGACCGTTAGAATGATAGACCGTTAGAATAGACCAATAGACCGTTAGAATGATAGACCGTTAGAATGATAGACCAATAGAATGTTAGACCAATAGAATGATAGACCGTTAGAATGATAGACCGTTAGAATGATAGACCGTTAGAATGATAGACCAATAGAACCAATAGACCGTTAGAATGATAGACCATTAGAATGATAGACCAATAGAATGATAGACCGTTAGAATGATAGACCGTTAGAATGATAGACCGTTAGAATGATAGACCGTTAGAATGATAGACCGTTAGAATGATAGACCGTTAGAATGATAGACCAATAGACCGTTAGAATGATAGACCGTTAGAATGATAGATCAATAGAATGATAGACCAATAGAATGATAGAATGATAGACCGTTAGAATGATAGACCGTTAGAATAGACCAATAGACCGTTAGAATGATAGACCGTTAGAATGTTGATAGACCGTTAGAATGATAGTTAGAATGATAGACCAATAGAATGATAGACCGTTAGAATGATAGACCGTTAGAATGATAGACCAATAGAATGTTAGACCAATAGACCGTTAGAAATAGACCGTTAGAATGATAGACCGTTAGAATGATAGACCAATAGAATGATAGACCAATAGAATGATAGACCGTTAGAATGATAGACCGTTAGAATGTAGACCAATAGAATGATAGACCGTTAGAATGAGAGACCGTTAGAATGATAGACCGTTAGAATGATAGACCAATAGAATGATAGACCGTTAGAATGATAGACCGTTAGAATGATAGACCGTTAGAATGATAGACCGTTAGAATGTTAGAATGACCGTTAGACCGTTAGAATGATAGACCAATAGACCGTTAGAATGATAGACCGTTAGAATGATAGACCGTTAGAATGTTAGACCGTTAGAATGATAGACCAATAGAATGATAGACCGATAGAATGATAGACCGTTAGAATGATAGACCGTTAGAATGATAGACCGTTAGAATGATAGACCAATAGAATGATAGACCGTTAGAATGATAGACCGTTAGAATGATAGACCGTTAGAATGATAGACCGTTAGAATGTTAGACCAATGATAGACCAATAGACCGTTAGACCAATAGACCGTTAGAATGATAGACCAATAGAGAACCAATAGACCGTTAGAATGATAGACCGTTAGAATGATAGACCGTTAGAATGATAGATCAATAGAATAGACCAATAGAATGATAGACCGTTAGAATGATAGACCGTTAGAATGTTAGACCAATAGAATGATAGAATGACCAATAGACCGTTAGAATGATAGACCAATAGAATGATAGACCAATAGAATGATAGACCAATAGAATGATAGCCGACCGTTAGAATGATAGACCGTTAGAATGTTAGACCCGTTAGAATGATAGACCGTTAGAATGTTAGACCAATAGACCGTTAGAATGATAGACCGTTAGAATGATAGACCGTTAGAATGATAGACCAATAGAATGATAGACGTTAGAATGATAGAATGATAGACCGTTAGAATGATAGACCGTTAGAATGATAGACCGTTAGAATGATAGACCGTTAGAATGATAGACCAATAGAATGATAGACCAATAGACCGTTAGACCAATAGACCGTTAGAATGATAGACCAATAGAACGTTAGACCAATAGACCGTTAGACCAATAGACCGTTAGACCAATAGACCGTTAGAATGATAGACCGTTAGAATGATAGACCAATAGAATGATAGACCGTTAGAATGATAGACCGTTAGAATGATAGACCGTTAGAATGATAGACCGTTAGAATGTTAGACCGTTAGAATGATAGACCAATAGAATGATAGACCAATAGACCGTTAGACCAATAGACCGTTAGAATGATAGACCAATAGAACGTTAGACCAATAGACCGTTAGACCAATAGACCGTTAGGCCAATAGACCGTTAGACCAATAGACCGTTAGAATGATAGATCAATAGAATGTTAGACCGTTAGAATGATAGACCGTTAGAATGTTAGACCATTAGAATGATAGACCGTTAGAATGTTAGACCAATAGACCGTTAGAATGATAGACCGTTAGAATGATAGACCAATAGAATGATAGACCAATAGAATGCAGTCTCTATGGGGGTGCCACAGGGTTCAATTCTCGGGCCGACTCTGTTCTCTGTATATATCAATGATGTTGCTCTTGCTGCGGGCGATTCCCTGATCCACCTCTACGCAGACGACACCATTCTATATACTTTCGGCCCGTCATTGGACACTGTGCTATCTAACCTCCAAACGAGCTTCAATGCCATACAGCACTCCTTCCGTGGCCTCCAACTGCTCTTAAACGCGAGTAAAACCAAATGCATGCTTTTCAACCGATCGCTGCCTGCACCCGCATGCCCGACTAGCATCACCACCCTGGATGGTTCCGACCTTGAATATGTGGACATCTATAAGTACCTAGGTGTCTGGCTAGACTGCAAACTCTCCTTCCAGACTCACATCAAACATCTCCAATCGAAAATCAAATCAAGAGTCGGCTTTCTATTCCGCAACAAAGCCTCCTTCACTCACGCCGCCAAGCTTACCCTAGTAAAACTGACTATCCTACCGATCCTCGATTTCGGCGATGTCATCTACAAAATGGCTTCCAACACTCTACTCAGCAAACTGGATGCAGTCTATCATAGTGCCATCCGTTTTGTCACCAAAGCACCTTATACCACCCACCACTGCGACTTGTATGCTCTAGTCGGCTGGCCCTCGCTACATATTCGTAGCCAGACCCACTGGCTCCAGGTCATCTACAAGTCCATGCTAGGTAAAGCTCCGCCGTTTATCTCAGTTCACTGGTCACGATGGCAACACCCATCCGTAGCACACGCTCCAGCAGGTGTATCTCACTGATCATCCCTAAAGCCAACACCTCATTTGGCCGCCTTTCGTTCCAGTACTCTGCTGCCTGTGATAACTGGAATGAACTGCAAAAATCGCTGAAGTTGGAGACTTTTATCTCCCTCACCAACTTCAAACATCAGCTATCCGAGCAGCTAACCGATCGCTGCAGCTGTACATAGTCTATTGGTAAATAGCCCACCCATTTTCACCTACCTCATCCCCATACTGTTTTTATACTGTTTTTTTTAAATTTTATTTATTTATTTATTTACTTTTCTGCTCTTTTGCACACCAATATCTCTACCTGTACATGACCATCTGATCTTTTATCACCCCAGTGTTAATCTGCAATATTGTAATTATTCGCCTACCTCCTCATGCCTTTTGCACACATTGTATATAGACTCCCCTTTTTTCTCTACTGTGTTATTGACTTGTTAATTGTTTACTCCATGTGTAACTCTGTGTTGTCTGTTCACACTGCTATGCTTTATCTTGGCCAGGTCGCAGTTGCAAATGAGAACTTGTTCTCAACTAGCCTACCTGGTTAAATAAAGGTGAAATAAAATAAAAAATAAAAAAAAATGATAGACCGTTAGAATGATAGACCCTTAGAATGATAGACCGTTAGAATGATAGACCGTTAGAATGTTAGACCATTAGAATGTTAGACCAATAGAACGTTAGAATGATAGACCGTTAGAATGTTAGACCGTTAGAATGATAGACCGTTAGAATGATAGACCGTTAGAATGATAGAACGTTAGAATGTTAGAATGTTAGACCGTTAGAATGTTAGACCGTTAGAATGATAGACTGTTAGAATGATAGACCGTTAGAATGATAGACCGTTAGAATGATAGACCCTTAGAATGATAGACCGTTAGAATGAGTTAGAATGATAGACCGTTAGAATGATAGACCGTTAGAATGATAGACCGTTAGAATGATAGACCGTTAGAATGATAGACCAATAGAACGTTAGACCAATAGACCGTTAGACCAATAGACCGTTAGACCAATAGACCGTTAGAATGATAGATCAATAGAATGTTAGACCGTTAGAATGATAGACCGTTAGAATGTTAGACCATTAGAATGATAGACCGTTAGAATGTTAGACCAATAGACCGTTAGAATGATAGACCGTTAGAATGATAGACCGTTAGAATGATAGACCGTTAGAATGTTAGACCGTTAGAATGTTAGAATGATAGACCGTTAGAATGATAGACCGTTAGAATGATAGACCGTTAGAATGATAGACCGTTAGAATGTTAGACCGTTAGAATGATAGACCGTTAGAATGTTAGACCAATAGACCGTTAGAATGATAGACCGTTAGAATGATAGACCAATAGAATGATAGACCGTTAGAATGATAGACCGTTAGAATGATAGACCGTTAGAATGTTAGACCGTTAGAATGATAGACCAATAGAATGATAGACCAATAGACCGTTAGACCAATAGACCGTTAGAATGATAGACCAATAGAACGTTAGACCAATAGACCGTTAGACCAATAGACCGTTAGAATGATAGACCAATAGAATGATAGACCAATAGAATGATAGACCGTTAGAATGATAGACCGTTAGAATGATAGACCGTTAGAATGATAGACCGTTAGAATGTTAGAATGATAGACCGTTAGAATGATAGACCGTTAGAATGATAGACCAATAGAATGATAGACCGTTAGAATGATAGACCGTTAGAATGTTAGAATGATAGACCGTTAGAATGATAGACCGTTAGAATGTTAGACCGTTAGAATGTTAGAATGATAGACCGTTAGAATGATAGACCGTTAGAATGTTAGACCGTTAGAATGATAGACCATTAGAATGATAGACCGTTAGAATGTTAGATAGACCGTTAGAATGATAGACCGTTAGAATGATAGACCGTTAGAATGTTAGACCAATAGAATGATAGACCGTTAGAATGATAGACCGTTAGAATGATAGACCGTTAGAATGTTAGACCGTTAGAATGTTAGAATGATAGACCGTTAGAATGATAGACCGTTAGAATGATAGACCGTTAGAATGTTAGACCGTTAGAATGTTAGACCGTTAGAATGTTAGACCAATAGAACGTTAGAATGATAGAACGTTAGAATGTTAGAATGTTAGACCGTTAGAATGTTGGACCGTTAGAATGATAGACCGTTAGAATGATAGACCGTTAGAATGATAGACCATTAGAATGATAGACCGTTAGAATGTTAGACCAATAGAACGTTAGACCAATAGACCGTTAGACCAATAGACCGTTAGACCAATAGACCGTTAGAATGATAGATCAATAGAATGTTAGACCAATAGAATGATAGACCGTTAGAATGATAGACCGTTAGAATGATAGACCGTTAGAATGATAGACCAATAGAACGTTAGACCAATAGACCGTTAGAATGATAGATCAATAGAATGATAGACCAATAGAATGATAGACCGTTAGAATGATAGACCGTTAGAATGTTAGACCAATAGACCGTTAGAATGATAGACCGTTAGAATGTTAGACCAATAGACCGTTAGAATGATAGACCGTTAGAATGATAGACCGTTAGAATGATAGACCAATAGAATGATAGACCGTTAGAATGATAGACCGTTAGAATGATAGACCGTTAGAATGATAGACCAATAGAATGATAGACCAATAGACCGTTAGACCAATAGACCGTTAGAATGATAGACCAATAGAACGTTAGACCAATAGACCGTTAGACCAATAGACCGTTAGACCAATAGACCGTTAGAATGATAGACCGTTAGAATGATAGACCAATAGAATGATAGACCGTTAGAATGATAGACCGTTAGAATGATAGACCGTTAGAATGATAGACCGTTAGAATGTTAGACCGTTAGAATGATAGACCAATAGAATGATAGACCAATAGAAATAGACCAATAGACCGTTAGAATGATAGACCAATAGAACGTTAGAAGACCGTTAGACCAATAGACCGTTAGAAATAGACCGTTAGAATTAGACCAATGATAGACCGTTAGAATGATAGATCAATAGAATGTTAGACCGTTAGAATGATAGACCGTTAGAATGTTAGACCATTAGAATGATAGACCGTTAGAATGTTAGACCAATAGACCGTTAGAATGATAGACCGTTAGAATGATAGACCAATAGAATGATAGACCAATAGAATGATAGACCGTTAGAATGATAGACCCTTAGAATGATAGACCGTTAGAATGATAGACCGTTAGAATGTTAGACCATTAGAATGTTAGACCAATAGAACGTTAGAATGATAGACCGTTAGAATGTTAGACCGTTAGAATGATAGACCGTTAGAATGATAGACCGTTAGAATGATAGAACGTTAGAATGTTAGAATGTTAGACCGTTAGAATGTTAGACCGTTAGAATGATAGACTGTTAGAATGATAGACCGTTAGAATGATAGACCGTTAGAATGATAGACCCTTAGAATGATAGACCGTTAGAATGAGTTAGAATGATAGACCGTTAGAATGATAGACCGTTAGAATGATAGACCGTTAGAATGATAGACCGTTAGAATGATAGACCAATAGAACGTTAGACCAATAGACCGTTAGACCAATAGACCGTTAGACCAATAGACCGTTAGAATGATAGATCAATAGAATGTTAGACCGTTAGAATGATAGACCGTTAGAATGTTAGACCATTAGAATGATAGACCGTTAGAATGTTAGACCAATAGACCGTTAGAATGATAGACCGTTAGAATGATAGACCGTTAGAATGATAGACCGTTAGAATGTTAGACCGTTAGAATGTTAGAATGATAGACCGTTAGAATGATAGACCGTTAGAATGATAGACCGTTAGAATGATAGACCGTTAGAATGTTAGACCGTTAGAATGATAGACCGTTAGAATGATAGACCGTTAGAATGATAGACCGTTAGAATGATAGACCAATAGAATGATAGACCGTTAGAATGATAGACCGTTAGAATGATAGACCGTTAGAATGTTAGACCGTTAGAATGATAGACCAATAGAATGATAGACCAATAGACCGTTAGACCAATAGACCGTTAGAATGATAGACCAATAGAACGTTAGACCAATAGACCGTTAGAATGATAGACCAATAGAATGATAGACCAATAGAATGATAGACCGTTAGAATGATAGACCGTTAGAATGTTAGACCGTTAGAATGATAGACCGTTAGAATGATAGACCGTTAGAATGATAGACCGTTAGAATGTTAGAATGATAGACCGTTAGAATGATAGACCGTTAGAATGATAGACCAATAGAATGATAGACCGTTAGAATGATAGACCGTTAGAATGTTAGAATGATAGACCGTTAGAATGATAGACCGTTAGAATGTTAGACCGTTAGAATGTTAGAATGATAGACCGTTAGAATGATAGACCGTTAGAATGTTAGACCGTTAGAATGATAGACCATTAGAATGATAGACCGTTAGAATGTTAGACCAATAGACCGTTAGAATGATAGACCGTTAGAATGATAGACCAATAGAATGTTAGACCAATAGAATGATAGACCGTTAGAATGATAGACCGTTAGAATGATAGACCGTTAGAATGTTAGACCGTTAGAATGTTAGAATGATAGACCGTTAGAATGATAGACCGTTAGAATAGAATGATAGACCGTTAGAATGTTAGACCGTTAGAATGATAGACCGTTAGAATGACCAATAGACCGTTAGAATGATAGAACGTTAGAATGTTAGAATGTTAGACCGTTAGAATGATAGACCGTTAGAATGATAGACCGAATTAGAATGATAGACCGTTAGAATGATAGACCATTAGAATGATAGACCGTTAGAATGTTAGATAGACCGTTAGAATGACCGTTAGAATGACCGTTAGAATGATAGACCAATAGAATGTTAGACCAATAGAATGATAGACCGTTAGAATGATAGACCGTTAGAATGATAGACCGTTAGAATGTTAGACCGTTAGAATGTTAGAATGATAGACCGTTAGAATGATAGACCGTTAGAATGATAGACCGTTAGAATGTTAGACCGTTAGAATGTTAGACCGTTAGAATAGACCAATAGACCAATAGAACGTTAGAATGATAGAACGTTAGAATGTTAGAATGTTAGACCGTTAGAATGTTGGACCGTTAGAATGATAGACCGTTAGAATGATAGACCGTTAGAATGATAGACCGTTAGAATGATAGACCATTAGAATGATAGACCGTTAGAATGTTAGACCAATAGACCGTTAGAATGATAGACCGTTAGAATGATAGACCAATAGAATGTTAGACCAATAGAATGATAGACCGTTAGAATGATAGACCGTTAGAATGATAGACCGTTAGAATGTTAGACCGTTAGAATGTTAGAATGATAGACCGTTAGAATGATAGACCGTTAGAATGATAGACCAATAGAATGATAGACCGTTAGAATGATAGACCGTTAGAATGTTAGAATGATAGACCGTTAGAATGATAGACCGTTAGAATGTTAGAATGATTGACCGTTAGAATGATAGACCGTTAGAATGTTAGACCGTTAGAATGATAGACCATTAGAATGATAGACCGTTAGAATGTTAGAATGATAGACCGTTAGAATGATAGACCGTTAGAATGATAGACCGTTAGAATGTTAGACCAATAGAATGATAGACCAATAGAATGATAGACCGTTAGAATGATAGACCGTTAGAATGATAGACCGTTAGAATGATAGACCGTTAGAATGATAGACCGTTAGAATGATAGACCGTTAGAATGATAGACCGTTAGAATGATAGACCGTTAGAATGTTAGACCGTTAGAATGATAGACCGTTAGAATGATAGACCGTTAGAATGATAGACCGTTAGAATGATAGACCGTTAGAATGATAGACCATTAGAATGATAGACCGTTAGAATGATAGACCGTTAGAATGATAGACCGTTAGAATGATAGACCAATAGAATGTTAGACCAATAGAATGATAGACCGTTAGAATGATAGACCGTTAGAATGATAGACCGTTAGAATGTTAGACCGTTAGAATGTTAGAATGATAGACCGTTAGAATGATAGACCGTTAGAATGATAGACCGTTAGAATGTTAGACCGTTAGAATGTTAGACCAATAGAACGTTAGAATGATAGAACGTTAGAATGTTAGAATGTTAGACCGTTAGAATGATAGACCGTTAGAATGATAGACCGTTAGAATGATAGACCGTTAGAATGATAGACCGATTAGAATGATAGACCATTAGAATGATAGACCGTTAGAATGATAGACCGTTAGAAATAGACCGTTAGAATGATAGACCGTTAGAATGATAGACCAATAGAATGATAGACCGTTAGAATGATAGACCGTTAGAATGTTAGACCGTTAGAATGTTAGACCGTTAGAATGTTAGACCGTTAGAATGTTAGACCAATAGAACGTTAGAATGATAGAACGTTAGAATGTTAGAATGTTAGACCGTTAGAATGTTGGACCGTTAGAATGATAGACCGTTAGAATGATAGACCGTTAGAATGATAGACCGTTAGAATGATAGACCATTAGAATGATAGACCGTTAGAATGTTAGACCAATAGACCGTTAGAATGATAGACCGTTAGAATGATAGACCGTTAGAATGATAGACCGTTAGAATGATAGACCGTTAGAATGATAGACCGTTAGAATGATAGACCGTTAGAATGTTAGACCGTTAGAATGTTAGACCGTTAGAATGTTAGAATGATAGACCGTTAGAATGATAGACCGTTAGAATGATAGACCGTTAGAATGATAGACCAATAGAATGATAGACCAATAGAATGATAGACCGTTAGAATGATAGACCGTTAGAATGATAGACCGTTAGAATGATAGACCGTTAGAATGATAGACCGTTAGAATGATAGACCGTTAGAATGATAGAGTTAGAATGTTAGACGTTAGAATGATAGACCGTTAGAATGATAGACCGTTAGAATGATAGACCGTTAGAATGATAGACCGTTAGAATGATAGACCGTTAGAATGATAGACCGTTAGAATGATAGACCGTTAGAATGTTAGACCGTTAGAATGTTAGAATGATAGACCGTTAGAATGATAGACCGTTAGAATGTTAGAATGATAGACCGTTAGAATGATAGACCGTTAGAATGTTAGACCGTTAGAATGTTAGAATGATAGACCATTAGAATGATAGACCGTTAGAATGTTAGACCAATAGACCGTTAGAATGATAGACCGTTAGAATGATAGACCAATAGAATGATAGACCAATAGAATGATAGACCGTTAGAATGATAGACCGTTAGAATGATAGACCGTTAGCATGTTAGACCGTTAGAATGATAGACCGCTAGAATGATAGACCCGTTAGAATGTTAGAATGATAGACCGTTAGAATGATAGACCGTTAGAATGATAGACCGTTAGAATGTTAGACCGTTAGAATGTTAGACCAATAGAACGTTAGAATGATAGACCGTTAGAATGATAGACCAATAGAATGATAGACCGTTAGAATGATAGACCGTTAGAATGATAGACCGTTAGAATGTTAGACCGTTAGAATGTTAGAATGATAGACCGTTAGAATGATAGACCGTTAGAATGTTAGACCGTTAGAATGATAGACCGTTAGAATGATAGACCGTTAGAATGATAGACCGTTAGAATGATAGACCAATAGAACGTTAGACCAATAGACCGTTAGACCAATAGATAGACCAATAGACCGTTAGAATGATAGATCAATAGAATGTTAGACCGTTAGAATGATAGACCGTTAGAATGTTAGACCATTAGAATGATAGACCGTTAGAATGTTAGACCAATAGACCGTTAGAATGATAGACCGTTAGAATGATAGACCAATAGAATGATAGACCAATAGAATGATAGACCGTTAGAATGATAGAACGTTAGAATGTTAGAATGTTAGACCGTTAGAATGTTAGACCGTTAGAATGATAGACCGTTAGAATGATAGACCAATAGAACGTTAGAATGATAGAACGTTAGAATGTTAGAATGTTAGACCGTTAGAATGTTGGACCGTTAGAATGATAGACCATTAGAATGATAGACCGTTAGAATGATAGAATGATAGACCGTTAGAATGATAGACCGTTAGAATGTTAGACCGTTAGAATGATAGACCGTTAGAATGATAGACCGTTAGAATGATAGACCGTTAGAATGTTAGACCGTTAGAATGTTAGAATGATAGACCGTTAGAATGATAGACCGTTAGAATGTTAGACCGTTAGAATGTTAGACCGTTAGAATGTTAGACCAATAGAACGTTAGAATGATAGAACGTTAGAATGTTAGAATGTTAGACCGTTAGAATGTTGGACCGTTAGAATGATAGACCGTTAGAATGATAGACCGTTAGAATGATAGACCGTTAGAATGATAGACCATTAGAATGATAGACCGTTAGAATGTTAGACCAATAGACCGTTAGAATGATAGACCGTTAGAATGATAGACCAATAGAATGATAGACCGTTAGAATGATAGACCGTTAGAATGATAGACCGTTAGAATGATAGACCGTTAGAATGTTAGACCGTTAGAATGTTAGAATGATAGACCGTTAGAATGATAGACCGTTAGAATGTTAGACCGTTAGAATGTTAGACCGTTAGAATGATAGACCAATAGAATGATAGACCGTTAGAATGATAGAATGATAGACCGTTAGAATGATAGACCGTTAGAATGTTAGACCGTTAGAATGATAGACCGTTAGAATGATAGACCGTTAGAATGATAGACCAATAGAATGATAGACAGTTAGAATGATAGAATGATAGACCGTTAGAATGATAGACCGTTAGAATGTTAGACCGTTAGAATGATAGACCGTTAGAATGATAGACCAATAGAATTAGACCAATAGAATGATAGACCGTTAGAATGATAGACCGTTAGAATGATAGACCGAATTAGAATGATGATAGACCGTTAGAATGATAGACCGTTAGAATGACCGTTAGAATGATAGACCGTTAGAATGATAGACCGTTAGAATGATAGACCGTTAGAATGATAGACCGTTAGAATGATAGACCGTTAGAATGTTAGACCGTTAGAATGTTAGAATGATAGACCGTTAGAATGATAGACCGTTAGAATGATAGACCGTTAGAATGTTAGACCGTTAGAATGATAGACCGTTAGAATGATAGACCGTTAGAATGATAGACCGTTAGAATGATAGACCGTTAGAATGATAGACCGTTAGAATGATAGACCGATAGAATGATAGACCGTTAGAATGATAGACCGTTAGAATGATAGACCGTTAGAATGATAGACCGTTAGAATGATAGACCGTTAGAATGATAGACCTATAGAATGATAGAATGAATAGACCGAATGATAGAATGTTAGACCGTTAGAATGATAGACCAATAGAATGATAGACCAATAGAATGATAGACCGTTAGAATGATAGACCGTTAGAATGTTAGACCAATAGCATGATAGACCGTTAGAATGATAGACCGTTAGAATGATAGACCGTTAGAATGATAGACCGTTAGAATGATAGACCGTTAGAATGATAGACCGTTAGAATGATAGACCGTTAGAATGATAGACCGTTAGAATGTTAGACCGTTAGAATGTTAGAATGATAGACCGTTAGAATGATAGACCGTTAGAATGTTAGACTGTTAGAATGTTAGACCGTTAGAATGTTAGACCGTTAGAATGTTAGACCAATAGACCGTTAGAATGATAGACCGTTAGAATGTTAGAATGATAGACCGTTAGAATGATAGACCGTTAGAATGATAGACCGTTAGAATGATAGACCGTTAGAATGATAGACCGTTAGAATGATAGACCGTTAGAATGTTAGACCGTTAGAATGTTAGAATGATAGACCGTTAGAATGATAGACCGTTAGAATGATAGACCAATAGAATGATAGACCGTTAGAATGATAGACCGTTAGAATGATAGACCGTTAGAATGATAGACCGTTAGAATGATAGACCGTTAGAATGTTAGACCGTTAGAATGATAGACCAATAGAATGATAGACAGTTAGAATGATAGAATGATAGACCGTTAGAATGATAGACCGTTAGAATGTTAGACCGTTAGAATGATAGACCGTTAGAATGTTAGACCGTTAGAATGATAGACCGTTAGAATGATAGATGTTAGTTAGAATGATAGACCGTTAGAATGATAGACCGTTAGAATGTTAGACCGTTAGAATGATAGACCAATAGAATGATAGACCGTTAGAATGATAGACCGTTAGAATGATAGACCGTTAGAATGATAGACCGTTAGAATGATAGACCGTTAGAATGATAGACCAATAGAATGATAGACCGTTAGAATGATAGACCGTTAGAAATAGACCGTTAGAATGATAGACCAAATGATAGACCGTTAGAATGATAGACCGTTAGAATGATTAGAATGATAGACCGTTAGAATGATAGACCGTTAGAATGATAGACCGTTAGAATGTTAGACCGTTAGAATGTTAGAATGATAGACCGTTAGAATGATAGACCGTTAGAATGATAGACCGTTAGAATGTTAGACCGTTAGAATGATAGACCAATAGAATGATAGACCGTTAGAAGAATGATAGAATGATAGACCGTTAGAAATAGACCGTTAGAATGTTAGACCGTTAGAATGAATGATAGACCGTTAGAAATGATAGAATGTTAGACCGTTAGAATGATAGACCGTTAGAATGTTACCGTTAGAAATGTTAGAATGATAGACCGTTAGAATGATAGACCGTTAGAATGATAATAGAATGAATAGACCAATAGAATGTTAGAATGATAGACCAATAGAATGATAGACCGTTAGAATGATAGACCGTTAGAATGATAGACCGTTAGAATGATAGACCGTTAGAATGTTAGAATGATAGACCGTTAGAATGATAGACCGTTAGAATGATAGATAGACCGTTAGAATGATAGACCGAATTAGAATGATAGACCGTTAGAATGATAGACCAATAGAATGATAGACCGTTAGAATGATAGACCGTTAGAATGATAGACCGTTAGAATGATAGACCGTTAGAATGATAGACCGTTAGAATGATAGAATGTTAGACCGTTAGAAATAGACCGTTAGAATGATAGACCGTTAGAATGATAGACCGTTAGAATGTTAGACCGTTAGAATGATAGACCAATAGAATGATAGACCGTTAGAATGATAGACCGTTAGAATGATAGAATGAGACCGTTAGAATGATAGACCGTTAGAATGATAGACCGTTAGAATGATAGACCGTTAGAATGATAGACCGAATTAGAATGATAGATAGACCGTTAGAATGATAGACCGAATTAGTTAGAATGATAGACCGTTAGAATGATAGACCGTTAGAATGTTAGAATGATAGACCGTTAGAATGATAGACCGTTAGAATGATAGACCGTTAGAATGATAGACCGTTAGAATGATAGAATGATAGACCGTTAGAATGATAGACCGTTAGAATGATAGACCGTTAGAATGATAGACCGTTAGAATGATAGACCGTTAGAATGATAGACCGTTAGAATGATAGACCGTTAGAATGATAGACCAATAGAATGATAGACCGTTAGAATGATAGACCGTTAGAATGTTAGACCGTTAGAATGATAGACCGTTAGAATGATAGACAATAGAATGATAGACCAATAGAATGATAGACCGTTAGAATGATAGACCGTTAGAATGATAGACCAATTAGAATGATAGACCGTTAGAATGATAGACCGTTAGAATGATAGACCGTTAGAATGATAGACCGTTAGAATGTTAGACCGTTAGAATGATAGACCGTTAGAATGATAGACCGTTAGAAATGACCGTTAGAATGATAGACCGTTAGAATAGAATTACCGTTAGAAATAGATAGAATGATAGACCGTTAGAATGATAGACCGTTAGAATGTTAGACCGTTAGAATGATAGACCCGTTAGAATGATAGTTAGAACGTTAGAATAGAATGATAGACCAATAGAATGATAGACCGTTAGAATGAATAGAATGATAGACCGTTAGAATGATAGACCGTTAGAATGATAGACCGTTAGAATGATAGACCGTTAGAAGACCGTTAGAATGATAGACCGTTAGAAGACCGTTAGAGACCGTTAGAATGTTAGAATGATAGACCGTTAGAAATAGAATGATAGACCGTTAGAATGATAGACCGTTAGAAATGATAGACCGTTAGAATGTTAGACCGTTAGAATGATAGACCAATAGAATGATAGACCGTTAGAATGATAGACCAATAGAATGATAGACCGTTAGAATGATAGACCGTTAGAATGTTAATGATAGACCGTTAGAATGATAGACCGTTAGAATGATAGACCGTTAGAATGATAGACCGTTAGAATGATAGACCGTTAGAATGATATTAGAATGATAGACCGTTAGAATGATAGACCGTTAGAATGATAGACCGTTAGAATGATAGACCAATAGAATGATAGACCGTTAGAATGATAGACCGTTAGAATGAGACCGTTAGACCGTTAGAATGATAGACCGTTAGAATGTTAGACCGTTAGAATTAGAATGAACCGTTAGAATGATAGACCGTTAGAATGATAGACCGTTAGAATGATAGACCGTTAGAATGTTAGACCGTTAGAATGATAGACCAATAGAATGATAGACCAATAGAATGATAGACCGTTAGAATGATAGACCGTTAGAATGATAGACCGTTAGAATGATAGACCGTTAGAATGATAGACCGTTAGAATGATAGACCAATAGAATGATAGATAGAATGATAGACCGTTAGAATGTTAGACCGTTAGAATGATAGACCGTGATAGAATGATAGACCAACCGTTAGAATGATAGACCGTAGAATGATAGAATGATAGACCGTTAGAATGATAGACCGTTAGAATGATAGACCGTTAGAATAGAATGATAGACCAATAGAATGATAGACCGTTAGAAATAGACCGTTAGAATGATAGACCGTTAGAATGATAGACCGTTAGAATGTTAGACCGTTAGAATGATAGACCAATAGAATGATAGACCGTTAGAAGAATGATAGACCGTTAGAATGATAGACCGTTAGAATGATAGACCGTTAGAATGTTAGACCGTTAGAATGATAGATAGAATGATAGACCGTTAGAATGAATAGACCGTTAGAATGATAGACCGTTAGAATGATAGACCGTTAGAATGATAGACCGTTAGAATGATAGACCAATAGTTAGAATGATAGACCGTTAGAATGATAGACCGTTAGAATGATAGACCGTTAGAATGTTAGACCAATAGAATGATAGACCGTTAGAATGATAGACCGTTAGAATGATAGACCGTTAGAAATAGACCGTTAGAATGATAGACCGTTAGAATGATAGACCGTTAGAACCGTTAGAACCGTTAGAATGATAGACCGTTAGAATGATAGACCGAATTAGACCGTTAGAATGATAGACCGTTAGAATGATAGACCGTTAGAATGATAGATAGAATGATAGACCGTTAGAATGAGACCGTTAGAATGATAGACCGTTAGAATGATAGACCGTTAGAATGATAGACCGTTAGAATGATAGACCGTTAGAATGATAGACCGTTAGAATGTTAGACCGTTAGAATGTTAGAATGATAGACCGTTAGAATGATAGACCGTTAGAATGATAGACCGTTAGAATGTTAGACCGTTAGAATGATAGACCAATAGAATGATAGACCGTTAGAATGATAGACCGTTAGAATTAGAATGATAGACCGTTAGAATGATATGATAGACCGTTAGAATTAGACCGTTAGAATGATAGACCGTTAGAATGATAGACCAATAGAATGATAGAATGATAGATAGAATGATAGACCGTTAGAATGATGAATAGACCGTTAGAATGTAGAATAGACCGTTAGAATGATAGACCAATAGAATGATAGACCGTTAGAATGATAGACCGTTAGAATGATAGACCGTTAGAATGTTAGACCGTTAGAATGAGACCGTTAGATAGACCGTTAGAATGATAGACCGTTAGAATGATAGACCGTTAGAATGATAGACCGTTAGAATGAATGATAGACCGTTAGAATGTTAGACCGTTAGAATGATAGACCGTTAGAATGATAGACCGTTAGAATGATAGACCGTTAGAATGATAGAATGATAGACCGTTAGAATGATAGACCGTTAGAATGTTAGACCGTTAGAATGATAGACCGTTAGAAATGATAGACCGTTAGAATTAGAATAGAATGATAGACCGTTAGAATGATTAGAATGATAGACCGTTAGAATGATAGACCGTTAGAATGTTAGACCGTTAGAATGATAGACCAATAGAATGATAGAATGATAGACCGTTAGAATGATAGACCGTTAGAATGATAGACCGTTAGAAATGTTAGAATGATAGACCGTTAGAATGTTAGACCGTTAGAATGAATAGAATGTTAGACCGTTAGAATGTTAGACCGTTAGAATGATACCGTTAGAATGTTAGACCGTTAGAATGATAGACCGTTAGAATGATAGACCGTTAGAATGATAGACCGTTAGAATGATAGACCGTTAGAATGATAGACCGTTAGAATGTTAGACCGTTAGAATGATAGACCGTTAGAATGATAGACCGTTAGAATGATAGACCGTTAGAATGTTAGACCGTTAGTTAGAATGATAGACCGTTAGAATGATAGACCGTTAGAATGATAGACCGTTAGAATGATAGATAGAATGATAGACCGTTAGAATGATAGACCGTTAGAATGTTAGACCGTTAGAATGTTAGAATGATAGACCGTTAGAATGATAGACCGTTAGAATGATAGACCGTTAGAATGTTAGACCGTTAGAATGATAGACCAATAGAATGATAGACCGTTAGAATGATAGACCAATAGAATAGACCGTTAGAATGATAGACCGTTAGAATGTTAGACCGTTAGAATGATAGACCGTTAGAATGATAGACCGTTAGAATGATAGACCGTTAGAATGTTAGACCGTTAGAATGTTAGAATGATAGACCGTTAGAATGATAGACCGTTAGAATGATAGACCGTTAGAATGTTAGACCGTTAGAATGATAGACCGTTAGAATGATAGACCAATAGAATGATAGACCAATAGAATGATAGACCGTTAGAATGATAGACCGTTAGAATGATAGACCGTTAGAATGATAGACCGTTAGAATGATAGACCGTTAGAATGATAGACCGTTAGAATGATAGACCAATAGAATGATAGACCGTTAGAATGATAGACCGTTAGAATGTTAGACCAATAGAATGATAGACCAATAGAATGATAGACCGTTAGAATGATAGACCGTTAGAATGATAGACCGTTAGAATGATAGACCGTTAGAATGTTAGACCGTTAGAATGATAGACCGTTAGAATGATAGACCGTTAGAATGATAGACCGTTAGAATGATAGACCGTTAGAATGTTAGACCGTTAGAATGATAGACCAATAGAATGATAGACCGTTAGAATGATAGACCGTTAGAATGATAGACCGTTAGAATGATAGACCGTTAGAATGATAATAGAATGATAGACCGTTAGAATGATAGACCGTTAGAATGATAGACCGTTAGAAGTTAGAATGATAGACCAATAGAATGATAGAATGATAGACCGTTAGAATGATAGACCGTTAGAATGATAGAATAGAATGATAGACCGTTAGAATGATAGACCGTTAGAATGTTAGACCGTTAGAATGATAGACCAATAGAATGATAGACCAATAGAATGATAGACCGTTAGAATGATAGACCGTTAGAATGATAGACCGTTAGAATGATAGACCGTTAGAATGATAGACCGTTAGAATGATAGACCGTTAGAATGATAGACCGTTAGAATGATAGACCGTTAGAATTAGAGAATGATAGACCGTTAGAATGATAGAGACCGTTAGAATGATAGACCGTTAGAATGTTAGACCGTTAGAATGTTAGAATGATAGACCGTTAGAATGATAGACCGTTAGAATGATAGACGTTAGAATGTTAGACCGTTAGAATGTTAGAATGATAGACCGTTAGAAATAGACCGTTAGAATAGAACCGTTAGAATGATATGATAGACGTTAGAATGATAGACCGTTAGAATGATAGACCGTTAGAATGTTAGAAATGACCGTTAGAATAGAATAGACCGTTAGAATGATAGACCGTTAGAATGATAGACCGTTAGAATGATAGACCGTTAGAATGTTAGACCAATAGAATGATAGACCGTTAGAATGATAGACCGTTAGAATGATAGACCAATAGAATGATAGACCGTTAGAATGATAGACCGTTAGAATGATAGACCGTTAGAATGATAGACCGTTAGAATGTTAGACCGTTAGAATGAATGATAGACCGTTAGAATGATAGAATGATAGACCGTTAGAATGTTAGACCGTTAGAATGATAGACCAATAGAATGATAGACCGTTAGAATAGAATGATAGACCGTTAGAATGATAGACCGTTAGAATGATAGACCGTTAGAATGATAGACCGTTAGAATGATAGACCGTTAGAATGATAGACCGTTAGAATGTTAGACCGTTAGAATGATAGACCAATAGAAATGTTAGAATGTTAGAATGATAGACCGTTAGAATGATAGACCCAGACCGTTAGAATGATAGACCAATAGAATGATAGACCGTTAGAATGATAGACCGTTAGAATGATAGACCGTTAGAATGATAGACCGTTAGAATGATAGACCGTTAGAATGAATGAATAGACCGTTAGAATGATAGACCGTTAGAATGATAGACCGTTAGAATGATAGACCGTTAGAATGATAGACCGTTAGAAGAATGAATAGACCAATAGAATGATAGACCAATAGAATGATAGACCGTTAGAATGATAGACCGTTAGAATGATAGACCGTTAGAATGATAGACCGTTAGAATGTTAGACCGTTAGAAATGTTAGAATGATAGACCGTTAGAATAGACCGTTAGAATGATAGACCGTTAGAATGATAGACCGTTAGAATGATAGACCGTTAGAATGATATGATACCAATAGAATGATTAGAAATAGACCAATAGAATGAATAGACCGTTAGAATGATAGACCGTTAGAATGATAGACCGACCGTTAGAATGATAGACCGTTAGAAATGAATGATAGACCACCGTTAGAATGATAGACCAATAGAATGATAGACCGTTAGAATGATAGACCGTTAGAATGATAGACCGTTAGAATGATAGACCGTTAGAATGATAGACCGTTAGAATGATAGACCGTTAGAATGTTAGAAGACCGTTAGAATGATAGACCGTTAGAATGATAGACCGTTAGAATGATAGACCAATAGAATGATAATGAATGATAGACCGTTAGAATGATAGACCGTTAGAATGATAGACCGTTAGAAGAATGAATTAGACCGTTAGAATGATAGACCGTTAGAATGAATGATAGACCGTTAGAATGATAGACCGTTAGAATGATAGACCGTTAGAAATGATAGAATGATAGACCGTTAGAATGATAGAATAGACCGTTAGAATGATAGACCGTTAGAATGATAGACCGTTAGAATGATAACCGTTAGAATGATAGACCGTTAGAATGATAGACCGAATGATAGACCGTTAGAATGATAGACCGTTAGAATGATAGACCGTTAGAATGATAGACCGTTAGAAATGACCGTTAGAATTAGAATGATAGACCGTTAGAATGATAGACCGTTAGAATGATAGACCGAATTAGAATGATAGACCGTTAGAATGTTAGAATGATAGACCGTTAGAATGATAGACCGTTAGAATGTTAGACCGTTAGAATGATAGACCGTTAGAATGATAGACCGTTAGAAATGACCGTTAGAATGTTAGACCGTTAGAAATAGACCGTTAGAATGATAGAACGTTAGAATGTTAGAATGTTAGACCGTTAGAATGTTAGAATGATAGACCGTTAGAATGATAGACCGTTAGAATGATAGACCGTTAGAATGATAGACCGTTAGAATGATAGACCATTAGAATGTTAGACCGTTAGAATGATAGACCGTTAGAAATAGACCGTTAGACCGAATTAGAATGATAGACCGTTAGAATGATAGACCGTTAGAATGATAGACCGTTAGAATGATAGACCGAATTAGAATGATAGACCGTTAGAATGATAGACCGTTAGAATGTTAGACCGTTAGAATGTTAGAATGATAGACCGTTAGAATGATAGACCGTTAGAATGATAGACCGTTAGAATGATAGACCGTTAGAATGATAGACCAATAGAATGATAGACCAATAGAATGATATAGAATGATAGACCAATAGAATGTTAGAATGATAGACCGTTAGAATGATAGACCGTTAGAATGATAGACCGTTAGAATGAATAGAATGATAGACCGTTAGAATGATAGACCGTTAGAATGTTAGACCGTTAGAATGTTAGAATGATAGACCGTTAGAATGATAGACCGTTAGAATGATAGACCGTTAGAATGTTAGACCGTTAGAATGATAGACCAATAGAATGATAGACCAATAGAATGATAGACCAATAGACCGTTAGAATGATAGACCGTTAGAATGATAGACCGTTAGAATGATAGACCGTTAGAATGATAGACCGTTAGAATGATAGACCGTTAGAATGATAGACCGTTAGAATGATAGACCGTTAGAATGATAGACCGTTAGAATGATAGACCGTTAGAATGATAGACCAATAGAATGATAGACCAATAGAATGATAGACCGTTAGAATGATAGACCGTTAGAATGATAGACCGTTAGAATGATAGACCGTTAGAATGTTAGACCGTTAGAATGTTAGAATGATAGACCGTTAGAATGATAGACCGTTAGAATGATAGACCGTTAGAATGATAGACCGTTAGAATGATAGACCGTTAGAATGATAGACCGTTAGAATGATAGACCGTTAGAATGATAGACCGTTAGAATGTTAGACCAATAGAATGATAGACCGTTAGAATGATAGACCGTTAGAATGATAGACCGTTAGAATGATAGACCGTTAGAATGATAGACCGTTAGAAGAATGAATAGACCGTTAGAATGATAGACCAATAGAATGATAGACCGTTAGAATGATAGACCGTTAGAATGATAGACCGTTAGAATGATAGACCAATAGAATGATAGACCAATAGAATGATAGAATGATAGACCGTTAGAATGATAGACCGTTAGAATGATAGACCGTTAGAATGATAGACCGTTAGAATGATAGACCGTTAGAATGATAGACCGTTAGAATGATAGACCCGTTAGAACCGTTAGAATTAGACCGTTAGAATGATAGACCGTTAGAATGATAGACCCGTTAGAATGATGTTACCGTTAGAATGATAGACCGTTAGAATGATAGACCGTTAGAATGATAGACCGTTAGAATGATAGACCGTTAGAATGATAGACGTTAGAATTAGAATGAGACCGTTAGAAATAGACCGTTAGAATGATAGACCGTTAGAATGATAGACCGTTAGAAGAATGTTAGACCGTTAGAATAGACCGTTAGAATGATAGACCGTTAGAATGATAGACCGTTAGAATGATAGACCGTTAGAATGTTAGACGTTAGAATGATAGACCGTTAGAATGATAGACCGTTAGAATGATAGACCGTTAGAATGATAGACCGTTAGAATGATAGACCGTTAGAATGATAGACCGTTAGAATGATAGACCGTTAGAATGTTAGACCGTTAGAATGATAGACCGTTAGAATGATAGACCGTTAGAATGATAGACCGTTAGAATGATAGACCGTTAGAAATAGACCGTTAGAATGATAGACCGTTAGAATGATAGACCGTTAGAGAATGTTAGACCAATAGAATGTTAGACCGTTAGAATGATAGACCGTTAGAATGTTAGACCGTTAGAATGATAGACCGTTAGAATGTTAGACCAATAGAATGTTAGACCAATAGAATGTTAGACCAATAGAATGTTAGACCGTTAGAATGATAGACCGTTAGAATGATAGACCGTTATAATGTTAGACCGTTAGAATGTTAGACCGTTAGAACGATAGAATGATAGACCGTTAGAATGATAGACCGTTAGAATGTTAGACCGTTAGAATGTTAGACCGTTAGAATGATAGACCGTTAGAATGATAGACCGTTAGAATGATAGACCAATAGAACGTTAGAATGTTAGACCGTTAGAATGATAGACCGTTAGAATGTTAGACCGTTAGAATGATAGACCGTTAGAATGATAGACCGTTAGAATGATAGACCAATAGAACGTTAGAATGTTAGACCGTTAGAATGATAGACCGTTAGAATGATAGACCGTTAGAATGATAGACCGTTAGAATGTTAGACCGTTAGAATGTTAGACCAATAGAACGTTAGAATGATAGACCGTTAGAATGATAGACCGTTAGAACGATAGACCGTTAGAACGTTAGACCAATAGACCGTTAGAATGTTAGACCGTTAGAATGATAGACCGTTAGAATGATAGACCAATAGAATGATAGACCGTTAGAATGATAGACCGTTAGAATGTTAGACCGTTAGAATGATAGACCAATAGAATGATAGACCAATAGAATGATAGACCGTTAGAATGATAGACCGTTAGAATGATAGACCGTTAGAATGTTAGACCGTTAGAATGTTAGAATGTTAGACCGTTAGAATGATAGACCGTTAGAATGATAGACCGTTAGAATGATAGACCGTTAGAATGATAGACCGTTAGAATGATAGACCAATAGAACGTTAGACCAATAGACTGTTGGAATGATAGACTGTTAGAACGGTAGACCAATAGACCGTTAGACCAATAGACCGTTAGAATGATAGACCAATAGAACGGTAGACCAATAGACTGTTAGAATGATAGACCGTTAGAATGATAGACCGTTAGAACGATAGACCGTTAGAACGTTAGACCAATAGACCGTTAGAATGATAGACCGTTAGAATGATAGACCGTTAGAATGTTAGACCGTTAGAATGTTAGACCAATAGAATGATAGACCAATAGAATGATAGACCAATAAAATGATAGACCAATAGAACGTTAGAATGTTAGAACGTTAGAATGATAGACCGTTAGAATGATAGACCGTTAGAATGATAGACCGTTAGAACGATAGACCGTTAGAACGTTAGACCAATAGACCGTTAGAATGTTAGACCGTTAGAATGATAGACCGTTAGAATGATAGACCAATAGAATGATAGACCGTTAGAATGATAGACCGTTAGAATGTTAGACCGTTAGAATGATAGACCAATAGAATGATAGACCAATAGAATGATAGACCGTTAGAATGATAGACCGTTAGAATGATAGACCGTTAGCATGTTAGACCGTTAGAATGTTAGAATGTTAGACCGTTAGAATGATAGACCGTTAGAATGATAGACCGTTAGAATGATAGACCGTTAGAATGATAGACCAATAGAACGTTAGACCAATAGACTGTTGGAATGATAGACTGTTAGAACGGTAGACCAATAGACCGTTAGACCAATAGACCGTTAGAATGATAGACCAATAGAACGGTAGACCAATAGACTGTTAGAATGATAGACCGTTAGAATGATAGACCGTTAGAACGATAGACCGTTAGAACGTTAGACCAATAGACCGTTAGAATGATAGACCGTTAGAATGATAGACCGTTAGAATGTTAGACCGTTAGAATGTTAGACCAATAGAATGATAGACCAATAGAATGATAGACCAATAAAATGATAGACCAATAGAACGTTAGAATGTTAGAACGTTAGAATGATAGACCGTTAGAATGATAGACCGTTAGAATGTTAGACCAATAGAATGATAGACCAATAGAATGATAGACCGTTAGAATGATAGACCAATAGAACGTTAGAATGTTAGACCGTTAGAATGATAGACCGTTAGAATGTTAGACCGTTAGAATGATAGACCGTTAGAATGATAGACCGTTAGAATGATAGATCAATAGAACGTTAGACCAATAGAACGTTAGAATGTTAGACCGTTGAATGATAGACCGTTAGAATGTTAGACCATTAGAATGTTAGACCGTTAGAATGTTAGACCGTTAGAATGTTAGACCGTTAGAATGATAGACCGTTAGAATGTTAGACCAATAGAATGTTAGACCAATAGAATGTTAGACCAATAGAATGTTAGACCGTTAGAATGATAGACCGTTAGAATGATAGACCGTTAGAATGTTAGAATGTTAGACCGTTAGAATGATAGACCGTTAGAATGATAGACCGTTAGAATGATAGACCGTTAGAATGTTAGACCGTTAGAATGATAGACCGTTAGAATGATAGACCGTTAGAACGTTAGACCAATAGAACGTTAGACCAATAGAACGTTAGAATGTTAGACCGTTAGAATGATAGACCGTTAGAATGTTAGACCGTTAGAATGATAGACCGTTAGAATGTTAGACCAATAGAATGTTAGACCAATAGAATGTTAGACCAATAGAATGATAGACCGTTAGAATGATAGACCGTTAGAATGATAGACCGTTAGAATGATAGACCGTTAGAATGTTAGACCGTTAGAATGTTAGACCGTTAGAATGATAGACCGTTAGAATGATAGACCGTTAGAATGATAGACCAATAGAACGTTAGACCAATAGACTGTTGGAATGATAGACTGTTAGAACGGTAGACCAATAGACCGTTAGACCAATAGACCGTTAGAATGATAGACCAATAGAACGGTAGACCAATAGACTGTTAGAATGATAGACCGTTAGAATGATAGACCAATAGAACGGTAGACCAATAGACTTTTAGAATGATAAAACATTAGACTAACAGGCTGTTAGACCAACAGACTGCTGGAATGATAGACCAATAGACCGTTAGAATGATAGACCAATAGACTGTTGGAATGATAGACCGTTAGACCAATAGACCGTTAGACCAATAGACCGTTAGAATGATAGACCAATAGAACGGTAGACCAATAGAACGGTAGACCAATAGACCGTTAGAATGATAGACCAATAGAACGGTAGACCAATAGACTGTTAGAATGATAGACCGTTAGAATGATAGACCAATAGACCGTTAGACCAATAGACTGTTAGAATGATAGACCAATAGACCGTTAGACCAATAGACTGCTGGAATGATAGACCAATAGACCGTTAGACCAATAGACCGTTAGACCAATAGACTGTTAGAATGATAGACCAATAGACTGTTAGATAGATAGACCAATAGACCGGTAGACCAATAGACCGTTAGACCAATAGGCTGTTAGAATGATAGACCAATAGACCGTTATAGAGCGGGGTTGGACTTCCGGGTTGGAGCGAGCAGTCGCATCCGCACCTCGGTCTGCATTTCGGTCTGCAGGTAGTATAACTTTTCATTACATTTCATTACATTTCATTATAGTACAACGGTTTGATTTGTCTAATCTTAGCAATTTCTTCTTAGCTAGCTACATAGCCGTCTTTGTATCAAAGATAATTGCGTAATTATCGTATTTCGTCGTCCTAACGTATCTGCCCAGCAGCTAGCCAGCTAGCTAACGCCCACCGTCTACATAGCTAGCTACATAGCCGTCTCTGTATCAAAGATAATTGTGTAGATAATTGTGTAGTCTAGAGCGATTTTCTAGGTTACCTAGCCAGCTATTGTCGTTCTTTTAACGCAACGTAACGTAATCAACACTGCTAGCTAGCCAGCTAGCCCCTGAATCAACAACGCAGCCACTGCCAGCTAGCCTACAAAGTCAACAACGCAGCCACTGCCAGCTAGCCTACTTCAGCAGTACTGTATCATTTTGAATCATTTTAGTCAATAAGAATAGCAGCACTGTAGAAACTATTACCCTCAACTGAACGACTTGATTAGTGTAGTGTTAGCTAGCTACATAGTTGTCTTTGCTGTCTTCGTATCCAAGATAATTGTGTAGTTTAGAGTGTAGTTTTTAGAGTGATTATCTTAATTTACCGAGGTTAGCTAGCCAGCTATTTGTCGTCCTTAACGTAGGAGACACTGCTAGCTAGCCAACAGCTAGCCAACGTCTACCGATTAGAACTCAACAACCCGGTCGCATTCCGCCTCGCTCCACAGGTAGTATCACATTTTCATTTCATTTCATTACAGTACAACGGTTTGATTTGTTTGATCGTAGCTAGCTACATAGCCGTCTCTGTATCAAAGATAATTGTGTAGTCTAGAGCGATTTTCTAGGTTACCTAGCCAGCTATTGTCGTTCTTTTAACGCAACGTAACGTAATCAACACTGCTAGCTAGCCAGCTAGCCCCCGAATCAACAACGCAGCCACTGCCAGCTAGCCTACAAAGTCAACAACGCAGCCACTGCCAGCTAGCCTACTTCAGCAGTACTGTATCATTTTTAATCATTTTAGTCAATAAGATTCTTGCTACGTAAGCTCAACTTTCTGAACATTCGAGACGTGTAGTCCACTTGTCATTCCAATCTCCTTTGCATTTGCGTAGCCTCTTCTGTAGCCTGTCAACTATGTGTCTGTCTATCCCTGTTCTCGCCTCTCTGCACAGACCATACAAACGCTCCACACCGCGTGGCCGCGGCCACCCTAATCTGGTGGTCCCAGCGCGCACGACCCACGTGGAGTTCCAGGTCTCCGGTAGCCTCTGGAACTGCCGATCTGCGGCCAACAAGGCAGAGTTCATCTCAGGCTATGCCTCCCTCCAGTCCCTCGACTTCTTGGCACTGACGGAAACATGGATCACCACAGATAACACTGCTACTCCTACTGCTCTCTCTTCGTCCGCCCACGTGTTCTCGCACACCCCGAGAGCTTCTGGTCAGCGGGGTGGTGGCACCGGGATCCTCATCTCTCCCAAGTGGTCATTCTCTCTTTCTCCCCTTACCCATCTGTCTATCGCCTCCTTTGAATTCCATGCTGTCACAGTTACCAGCCCTTTCAAGCTTAACATCCTTATCATTTATCGCCTTCCAGGTTCCCTCGGAGAGTTCATCAATGAGCTTGATGCCTTGATAAACTCCTTTCCTGAGGACGGCTCACCTCTCACAGTTCTGGGCGACTTTAACCTCCCCACGTCTACCTTTGACTCATTCCTCTCTGCCTCCTTCTTGCCACTCCTCTCCTCTTTTGACCTCTCCCTCTCACCTTCCCCCCATACTCACAAGGCAGGCAATACGCTCGACCTCATCTTTACTAGATGCTGTTCTTCCACTAACCTCATTGCAACTCCCCTCCAAGTCTCCGACCACTACCTTGTATCCTTTTCCCTCTCGCTCTCATCCAACACTTCCCACACTGCCCCTACTCGGATGGTATCGCGCCGTCCCAACCTTCGCTCTCTCTCCCCGCTACTCTCTCCTCTTCCATCCTATCATCTCTTCCCTCTGCTCAAACCTTCTCCAACCTATCTCCTGATTCTGCCTCCTCAACCCTCCTCTCCTCCCTTTCTGCATCCTTTGACTCTCTATGTCCCCTATCCTCCAGGCCGGCTCGGTCCTCCCCTCCCGCTCCGTGGCTCGACGACTCATTGCGAGCTCACAGAACAGGGGTCCGGGCAGCCGAGCGGAAATGGAGGAAAACTCGCCTCCCTGCGGACCTGGCATCCTTTCACTCCCTCCTCTCTACATTTTCCTCTTCTGTCGCTGCTGCTAAAGCCACTTTCTACCACTCTAAATTCCAAGCATCTGCCTCTAACCCTAGGAAGCTCTTTGCCACCTTCTCCTCCCTCCTGAATCCTCCTCCCCCCCTCCTCCCTCTCTGCAGATGACTTCGTCAACCATTTTGAAAAGAAGGTCGACGACATCCGATCCTCGTTTGCTAAGTCAAACGACACCGCTGGTTCTGCTCACACTGCCCTACCCTGTGCTCTGACCTCTTTCTCCCCTCTCTCTCCAGATGAAATCTCGCGTCTTGTGACGGCCGGCCGCCCAACAACCTGCCCGCTTGACCCTATCCCCTCCTCTCTTCTCCAGACCATTTCCGGAGACCTTCTCCCTTACCTCACCTCGCTTATCAACTCATCCCTGACCGCTGGCTACGTCCCTTCCGTCTTCAAGAGAGCGAGAGTTGCACCCCTTCTGAAAAAACCTACACTCGATCCCTCCGATGTCAACAACTACAGACCAGTATCCCTTCTTTCTTTTCTCTCCAAAACCCTTGAACGTGCCGTCCTTGGCCAGCTCTCCCGCTATCTCTCTCAGAATGACCTTCTTGATCCAAATCAGTCAGGTTTCAAGACTAGTCATTCAACTGAGACTGCTCTTCTCTGTATCACGGAGGCGCTCCGCACTGCTAAAGCTAACTCTCTCTCCTCTGCTCTCATCCTTCTAGACCTATCGGCTGCCTTCAATACTGTGAACCATCAGATCCTCCTCTCCACCCTCTCCGAGTTGGGCATTTCCGGCGCGGCCCACGCTTGGATTGCGTCCTACCTGACAGGTCGCTCCTACCAGGTGGCGTGGCGAGAATCCGTCTCCTCACCACGTGCTCTCACCACTGGTGTCCCCCAGGGCTCTGTTCTAGGCCCTCTCCTATTCTCGCTATACACCAAGTCACTTGGCTCTGTCATAACCTCACATGGTCTCTCCTATCATTGCTATGCAGACGACACACAATTAATCTTCTCCTTTCCCCCTTCTGATGACCAGGTGGCGAATCGCATCTCTGCATGTCTGGCAGACATATCAGTGTGGATGACGGATCACCACCTCAAGCTGAACCTCGGCAAGACGGAGCTGCTCTTCCTCCCGGGAAGGACTGCCCGTTCCATGATCTCGCCATCACGGTTGATAACTCCACTGTGTCCTCCTCCCAGAGCGCTAAGAACCTTGGCGTGATCCTGGACAACACCCTGTCGTTCTCAACTAACATCAAGGCGGTGGCCCGTTCCTGTAGGTTCATGCTCTACAACATCCGCAGAGTACGACCCTGCCTCACACAGGAAGCGGCGCAGGTCCTAATCCAGGCACTTGTCATCTCCCGTCTGGATTACTGCAACTCGCTGTTGGCTGGGCTCCCTGCCTGTGCCATTAAACCCCTACAACTCATCCAGAACGCCGCAGCCCGTCTGGTGTTCAACCTTCCCAAGTTCTCTCACGTCACCCCGCTCCTCCGCTCTCTCCACTGGCTTCCAGTTGAAGCTCGCATCCGCTACAAGACCATGGTGCTTGCCTACGGAGCTGTGAGGGGAACGGCACCTCAGTACCTCCAGGCTCTGATCAGGCCCTACACCCAAACAAGGGCACTGCGTTCATCCACCTCTGGCCTGCTTGCCTCCCTACCACTGAGGAAGTACAGTTCCCGCTCAGCCCAGTCAAAACTGTTCGCTGCTCTGGCCCCCAATGGTGGAACAAACTCCCTCACGACGCCAGGACAGCGGAGTCAATCACCACCTTCCGGAGACACCTGAAACCCCACCTCTTTAAGGAATACCTAGGATAGGATAAAGTAATCCTTCTCACCCCCCCCCCCCCCCCCTAGATGCACTATTGTAAAGTGGCTGCTCCACTGGATGTCATAAGGTGAATGCACCAATTTGTAAGTCGCTCTGGATAAGAGCGTCTGCTAAATGACTTAAATGTAAATGTAAATGTAAATGAAGCTGGTTGAGAGAATGCCAAGAGTGTACAAAGCTGTCATCAAGGCAAATGGTGGCTACTTTGAAGAATCTGAAATATAAAATACATACATTTGTTAAATACTTTCTTGGTTACTACATGATTCCATATGTGTTATTTCATAGTTTTATTGTCTTCAGTATTATTCTACAATGTAGAAAATAGTAAAAATAAAGAATAACCCTTGAATGAGTAGGCGATCCAAACCTGACTGGTACTGTTTGTATCTTATGAACTCTTTTTACATGCTCTACACATATATTATTCAAATATACTTCTCAAAATCATGTTCAAGTTGTAGAAGTTTTCCACCAGCAGGCTGTCAACTACCTAACTCAATTGCCCTAGTGAAAGTCCTTCCCGAGCAGAACCCTGTAGCCAGTCAACCAAGACGCCCAGCTCTCCGCTGATAATGTGCCTTTAATAAGAGCTAAATTGGCCGGTGGATAGCTGTGGCTGGATCCCTGTGAAAATGACAGGTTGACGTTTAATGCCATTGATATGTGTCTGATGGGGGTGACAGCCATGTAAGGGAGTAATGGAGCGCCTCCACTAGCAGCTGTTAAAATGGTTGAGTGAGCTGACAATTATCACAAGCTATAAGGTTCTGCTCAGAGAGACAGGCCCTGTGGAGACAAACAAGCACTTTAGTGAACAGGGGGACACAGAACACATTGCATATAATACAGCCACCTTTTATAGGAACATATTGAACACCTTCTATATAGTATACTGTAGCTACCATGTACAGGGGCTTGAAACTGATCATCTTTCAAAGCAGAATAACTTTCCCATTGTTCCTCAACTGTAGTGTATTGTATACCCTGTTCTAGCTCTGAGTCTCTTCTTTTATTTTTTTTATTGAAAGTCCGTGTTGCCTAAGCAACAGCCCCAAAACATCACTGCTCTAGAGGAGATCTGCATGGAGGAATGGGCCAAAATACCAGCAACAGTGTGTGAAAACCTGTGGAGTCTTTTTGTTTAGACACATAACCCATACTATCATGAACCATGCATGAATCTGCAGGAATGCTAACCTAGCTTC